>NW_027590302.1:300000-493613 GCF_964213995.1 Mustelus asterias | reverse complement strand
AACCCGCACATCTTTCAGGACTGTGGGAGGAAAACCGGAGCACCCGGAGGAGACCCCACGCAGGACACGGGGAGAACGTGCAGACTCTGCACAGACAGTGACCCAAGCCGGGAATCGAACCCAGGTCCCTGGCGCTGTGAAGCAGTGCTAGCCCACTGTACCATCTCTCCTCTCCTTCCCTCCATCTCTCCTCTCCCCTCCCTCCCTCACCCCATCTCTCCTCTTCCCTCCCTCCATCGCTCCTCTCCCTCCCTCCATCGCTCCTCTCCCTCCCTCACCCACATCTCTTCCTTGGGGGGGCGGGGGGACCAGGACAGGTTGTTGGTGATCTGGACACCTAAAAACCTGAAGCTTTCGACCCTTTCTACTTCACCCTACAACCTCAGGCTGAAGGGACGATCCTTTAAAACAGAGATGAGGAGGAATTTCTCCAGCCAGAGAGTGGGGAATGTGTGGAACTCTTTGCCGCAGAAGGCTGTGGAGGCCGGGTCATTGAGTGTCTTTAAGACAGAGATAGATAGGTTCTTGATTAATAAGGGGATCAGGGTTATGGGAAAAGGCATGAGAATGGGGATGAGAAAAATATCAGCCATGATTGAATGGCGGAGCAGACTCGATGGGCCGAGTGGCCTCATTCAGCTCCTGTGTCTTAAGGTCCCAGGAATTAGACAGAAATTGGGCAGAAATACAGTATACTGAAGCCTTCTAACTGGGGCAAACCACACCGAGGATCCCACGCATCCCTTCCCCTCTCCTCCCCCAACTGGCGTGAACGTGATTTCTTCATTGTGTTTTTCCTCCTCTCTCTCTTCCCCCAACCTCCTCCTCCAGATTTACCAAGTGGCCGCCAAACAGTTGATCGACCGGGAGCTGGAGCTACAGACCACCTCCATCATCCTGAGCCAGCTGGCCTCCGAGAACTTCAGCGACCGGGTGACGCTCGCTCTCCGCGAAGCCTCCAGCAGTCTGTACGGGATCTCGTAAACTGGCGACGAGGATCGGGGGGGGTGGGGGGGGGGAAGCTGGGGGGGCGGGGGGGGGGGGGAAGCTGGGGGGGGGGGCGGGGAAGCTGGGGGGGGGGGGGCGGTGAGGGGCAAAATACCTTCCGTGGCTCATCATCTCCCTCCCCAAAACTCCCCTGCACCCCAACCGCGCCCCTCCCTCCCGCCACCTCCCTTTCCCTACCGACCCACCCAACGCCGAGGGTCGGGGGGGGGTTAGTTGGCGGCTGAATGGAGCCAACCAAACCTCGGCCCCCATCCTCCCCCCCCCGCCCCCCGGAACCGAACGTGATGGCACCGCTCCAGCATCCGTATTCCTAACTCGTACTCAGAGCTGGAGTCTGGCTCCCTCACACCTGCTCCATCATTCCGAATGATCCGACTGGAACCTCGACACCCACATTCCTGCCTGAGGCACAGAAGACCTTTGACCCCGGCGGCTCTGCTTATCGTACTGACATTCCAGGCCCTCGGGGGGTGGAGGCCCCAATTTGCACTTTCAGCCGGGCTTTGTTTTGTACCTGCTGCAGTCGGTAACTATCGCCGCTGCCACCATGTTGTATATTAATCCAGCACTCACTCACTCACAGAGAGAGGACCCCCCCCCCCCGACACTGGCCTCCCGCTGCCGGTCGCAGTCCCGTGATTTGAACCCTGCTCTGCTGCTGTCGTTGTTACTTTGAATTTGTAATTCATTACCCATCTTTCAATTTCCTCTCCTCCCGCCCGCCCCCAACCTTCCCCCAGCTCTCTCTGTCCGCCCCGTCCCACATTCCGTCTGCTCCCCACCCCTCCCCCACTGGCTCTCTCCGTCCGCCCAGTCCCACACTCCCTGTCCGACCCCCGGCTCTCTCCATCCGCCCCCTCCCACACTCCCCTTCTCCCCCCGGCTCTCTCCGTCTGCTCCCCCCTCCCCACACTCCCCTGATTCCTGCCACCCACTCCACTCACTCCCCTCCCTCCCCTCCCCCTCCCCTCCCTCCCTCTCCCCCTCCCTCCCTCTCCTCTCCCCTCCCTCCCTCTCCCCTCCCTCCCTCTCCCTCTCCCCTTCCTCCCTCTCCTTCTCCCCTCCCTCCCTCTCTCTCCCCTCCCTCCCTCCCCTCTCCCCTCCCTCCCTCCCTCTCCCCTCCCTCCCTCTCCCCTCCCTCCCTCTCCCCTCCCTCCCTCCCTCCCTCTCCCCTCCCTCCCTCCCTCTCCCCTCCCTCCCTCCCTCTCCCCTCCCTCCCTCCCTCTCCCCTCCCTCCCTCCCTCTCCCCTCCCTCCCTCCCTCTCCCCTCCCTCCCTCTCCCCTCCCTCCCTCCTCCCCTCCCTCCCTCTCCCCTCTCTCCCTCTCCCCTCCCTCCCTCCCTCTCTCCCTCTCTCCCTCCCTCCCTCTCTCCCTCTCTCCCTCCCTCTCTCCCTCTCTCCCCTCCCTCCCTCTCTCCCCTCCCTCCCTCTCTCCCCTCCCTCCCTCTCTCCCCTCCCTCCCTCTCTCCCCCTCCCTCCCTCTCTCCCCTCCCTCCCTCTCTCCCCTCCCTCCCTCTCCCCCCTCCCTCCCTCTCCCCTCCCTCCCTCTCCCCTCCCTCCCTCTCTCCCCTCCCTCCCTCTCTCCCCTCTCTCCCCCTCTCTCCCCCTCCCTCCCCCTCTCTCCCCCTCCCTCCCTCCCATGATCTCTGTGTGCCTCCCTCTTCCTCTCTCACTCTGGATTTGACCCCCTGATGGTGGTCCAAGCCTCTTGAAGGCCTCCCTCAACCTTGACTCAAAGCTCTCTGTCTCTCGGTCTCTCTTTCTCCCGACGTACTGAGACTCACACCGTGAAGTGGATGTCGGAGGAGGGGGCGGAGGGGTGGGGGAAGAGGGTATCTGAGCAGTGAACTTCCTACAGTGGGGCTGGTCAGAGGGGTGAATATTTAATGTGCTTACATTCCTGTTGTAATTACAATCCAATAAAGTTTATGTACTTAACTTTCATTGTTATCTCTCATCACGTATATTCATGATTTGGATGAGAATTTAGGGGGCATGGTTAGTAAGTTTGCAGATGACACCAAGATTGCAACGGGATCTTGATCAATTGGGCCAGTGGGCTGACGAATGGCAGATGGAGTTTAATTTGGACAAATGCGAGGTGATGCATTTTGGTCGATCGAACCAGGGCAGGACTTACTCAGTTAATGGTGGGGCGTTGGGGAGAGTTACAGAACAAAGAGATCTCGGGGTACATGTTCATAGCTCCTTGAAAGTGGAGTCACAGGTGGACAGAGTGGTGAAGAAGGCATTCGGCATGCTTGGTTTCATCGGTCAGAACATTGAATACAGGAGTTGGGGCGTCTTGTTGAAGTTGTACAAGACATTGGTGAGGCCACACTTGGAATACTGTGTGCAGTTCAATTTAAACTAGTATGGCAGGGGGGAGGGGATCAAAATATTAGGTCTACAAGTGTAGAGGCTGGGGACGAGCTTGGGGCTGGGACAAGGCTGGCAAAGAAGAAGAGCACTCTGGGGGAGGATGACCTCACTGGGCCTGGAGGTCTGGGGTGCTTATACTTCAATGCAAGGAGCGTAGCAGGTAAAACAGACGAACTTGGGGCCTTAATGCTCACAAGGAATTTGGATGTGGTTGCGGTGACAGAGACTTGGTTGAAAGAGGGACAGGACTGGCAGCTGAATATTCCGGGGTACAAGTGTTTTAGGCGAGACAGAGGAGGGGCCAAAAGAGGTGGGGGAGTAGCGGTATTAGTTGGAGAGCATATTACAGCGGTGCAGAGGGAGGACAATTCGGAGGGGTCGTGTAACGAGTCACTGTGGGTGGAGCTTAGAAACAGGAAGGGCGCAGTCACTATGTTGGGGGTATACTACAGGCCCCCCAACAGCCCAAGGGAAGTGGAAGAACGGATATGTCAGGAGATACTGGATAGGTGCAGGAAAAATAGGGTTGTTGTAGTGGGAGACTTCAATTTCCCTGGTATAGACTGGAAATCGCTGAGAGCTGGGACTCTGAATGGGGAGGAATTTGTAAAAATGCGTACAGGAGGATTCTTTGGAACAATATGTAGATAGCCCAACTAGAGAGGGGGCTATACTGGACCTCGTACTGGGGAATGAGCCCGGTCAGGTCTTCAAAGTTTCGGTAGGGGAACATGTGGCAAATAGTGGCCACAATTCTGTTAGCTTTAGGATAGTGATGGAAAAGGATGAGTGGTGTCCCAAGGGTAAGGTGTTGGATTGGGGGAAGGCTAACTTTAGTGGGATTAGGCAGAAATTGGCAGCTCTTGATTGGGAGAGGCTGTTTGAGGGTAAATCCACATCTGGCATGTGGGAGTCTTTTAAGGAAACAGTTGTTAGGGCTACAGGACAGGCATGTGCCTGTAAAAAAGGGTAGCAAGGGTAGGATTTGAGAACCGTGGATAACCAGGGAAATTGAGGGACTGGTCAAAAAGAAAAGAGAGGCGTATGTTAGGTCCAGGCAGCTAAAACGGAGGGAGCTCTGGAGGAGTACAAAGAAAGTAGGAAAGAACTCAAACGGGGAATTAGAAGGGCAAAAAGGGGTCACGAAATGTCCTTGGCAGACAGGGTTAAGGAGAATCCCAAGGCATTTTATTCATACGTTAGGAACAAAAGGGTTGTCAGGGACAAAATCGGACCTCTCAGGGACAAAAGCGGGGAATTATGCTTGGAGCCCAAAGAATACTTTGCGTCGGTATTCACAAAGGAGAGGGATGTGTTGACTGGGAGTGTCTCGGAGGGGAGTGTTGAACCGTTGGAGAAAATCTCCATTACAAGGGAGGAAGTGTTAGGTTTGTTAGAGAATATAAAGACTGACAAATCCCCAGGGCCTGATGGAATCTATCCAAGGCTGCTGTGGGAGACGGAAGATGAAATCGCTGGGCCTCTGACGCGAATCTTTGTCTTGTCATTGGACACAGGTGAGGTCCCAGAGGATTGGAGGATAGCCAATGTGGTCCCTTTATTTAAGAAGAGTAGGAAGGATAACCCGGGTAATTATAGGCCGGTGAGCTTGACGTCCGTGGTGGGGAAGTTGTTGGAGAGGATTCTTAGAGATAGGATGTATGCGCATTTAGAAAGGAATAAACTCATGAACGATAGTCAGCATGGTTTTGTGAGAGGGAGGTCATGCCTCACTAACCTGGTGGAGTTTTTTGAAGAAGTGACCAGAATGGTTGATGAGGGAAGGGCCGTGGATGTCGTCTATATGGACTTTAGTAAAGCGTTTGACAAAGTCCCTCACGGTAGGCTGGTGCAAAAGGTTGGATCTCATGGGATAAAGAGGCTAGATGGGTGGAGAACTGGCTTGGTCACAGAAGACAGAGGGTGGTAGTGGAAGGGTCTTTTTCCGGCTGGAGGCCTGTGACTAGTGGTGTTCATGATGTGGAGATGCCGGCGTTGGTTTGGGGTAAGCTCAGTAAGAAGTCTCACAACACCAGGTTAAAGTCCAACAGGTTTATTTGGTAGCAAATACCATAAGCTTGTGGTGTTCCGCAGGGCTCTGCATTGGGACCTCTGCTGTTTGTGATTTATTAAACGATCTGGAAGAAGGTGTAACTGGGGTGATCAGTAAGTTTGCGGACGACACAAAATTGGCAGGACTTGCAGATAATGAGGAGCATTGTCAGGGGCTACAGAAGGATATAGA
This sequence comes from Mustelus asterias, assembly GCF_964213995.1. Taxonomy (NCBI): domain Eukaryota; kingdom Metazoa; phylum Chordata; class Chondrichthyes; order Carcharhiniformes; family Triakidae; genus Mustelus; species Mustelus asterias. The sequence goes on along the minus strand of NW_027590302.1, from coordinate 487,979 downwards.
TAGGCTGGAAATTTGGGCAAAGAAATGGCAGATGGAGTTCAATCCTGATAAATGCGAAGTGATGCATTTTGGTAGAAATAATGTAGGGAGGAGCTATACGATAAATGGCAGAACCATAAAGGGTGTAGATACGCAGAGGGACCTGGGTGTGCAAGTCCACAGATCCTTGAAGGTGACGTCACAGGTGGAGAAGGTGGTGAAGAAGGCATATGGCATGCTTGCCTTTATAGGACGGGGCATAGAGTATAAAAGTTGGGGTCTGATGTTGCAGATGTATAGAACGTTGGTTCGGCCGCATTTGGAATACTGCGTCCAGTTCTGGTCGCCACACTACCAGAAGGACGTGGAGACTTTAGAGAGAGTACAGAGGAGGTTTACCAGGATGTTGCCTGGTATGGAGGGGCTTAGTTATGAGGAGAGATTGGGTAAACTGGGGTTGTTCTCCCTGGAAAGACGGAGGATGAGGGGAGACTTAATAGAGGTGTATAAAATTATGAAAGGCATAGATAGGGTGAACGGTGGGAAGCTTTTCCCCGGGTCAGTGGTGACGTTCACGAGGGGTCATAGGTTCAAGGTGAAGGGGGGGAGGTTTAACACAGATATCAGAAGGACATATTTTACACAGAGGGTGGTGGGGGCCTGGAATGCGCTGCCAGGCAAGGTGGTGGAGGCGGACACACTGGGAACGTTTAAGACTTATCTAGATAGCCACATGAAGGGAGTGAGAATGGAGGGATACAACAGAATGGCCTAGTTTGGACCAGGGAGCGGCACGGGCTTGGAGGGCCGAAGGGCCTGTTCCTGTGCAGTATTGTTCTTTGTTCACCCTATTATAGAAAGGATATTATTAAACTAGAAAGAGTGCAGAAAAGATGAACTAGGATGCTACCGGGACTTATATAGATGATCTGGAGGAGGGGACGGAGTGTCGGGTAACGAAGTTTGCAGACGACACAAAGATAAGTGGAAAAGTGAATCGTGTGGAGGACGGAGAAGATCTGCAGAGAGATTTGGACAGGCTGAGTGAGTGGGCGAGGATATAGCAAATGGAGTATAACGTTGAGAAGTGCGAGGTTATACACTTTGGAGGAAATAATAACAAATGGGATTATTATCTCAATGGAAACAAATTAAAACATGCTACCGTGCAAAGGGACCTGGGGGTCCTTGTGCATGAGACGCAAAAGCCCAGTCTGCAGGTACAACAGGTGATCAAGAAGGCAAATGGGATGTTGGCCTATATTGCGAAGGGGATAGAATATAAAAGCAGGGATGTCTTGATGCACCTGTACAGGGCATTGGTGAGGCCGCAGCTGGAATACTGTGTGCAGTATTGGTCCCCTTATATGAGGAAGGATATATTGGCATTGGAGGGAGTGCAGAGAAGGTTCACCAGGTTGATACCGGAGATGAGGGGTTTGGATTATGAGGAGAGGCTGAGGAGATTGGGTTTGTACTCGTTGGAGTTTAGAAGGATGAGGGGGGATCTTATGGAGACTTATAAGATAATGCGGGGGCTGGATAGGGTGGAGGCGGAGAGATTCTTTCCACTTAGTAAGGAAGATAAAACTAGAGGACACAGCCTCAAAATAAAGGGGGGTCGGTTTAGGACAGAGTTGAGGAGGAACTTCTTCTCCCAGAGGGTGGTGAATCTCTGGAATTCTCTGCCCACTGAGGTGGTGGAGGCTACCTCGCTGAATATGTTTAAAGCGCGGATGGATGGATTCCTGATCGGTAAGGGAATTAAGGGTTATGGGGATCAGGCGGGTAAGTGGTACTGATCCACGTCAGATCAGCCATGATCTTATTGAATGGCGGGGCAGGCTCGAGGGGCTAGATGGCCTACTCCTGCTCCTATTTCTTATGTTCTTATGACTTGATGGATTGAGTTATAAGGAGAGGTAGGATAGACTGGGACTTTTTTCTCTGGAGCGTAGGAGGCTGAGGGGTGATCTTATAGAGGTCTATAAAATAATGAGGGGCACAGATCAGTGAGATAGTCAATATCTTTTCCCAAAGCTCGGGGAGTCTAAAACTAGAGGGCATAGGTTTAAGGTGAGAGGGGAGAGATACAAAAGAGTCCAGAGGGGCAACTTTTCCACACAGAGGGTGGTGAGTGTCTGGAACGAGCTGCCAGAGGCAGTAGTAGAGGCGGGTACAATTTTATCTTTTAGAAAGCATTTAGACAGTTACATGGGTACGATGGGTATCGAGGGATATGGGACGAATGCGGGCAATTGGGACTAGCTTAGGGGTTAAAAACTGGGCGGCACGGAGAAGTTGGGCCAAAGGGCCTGTTTCCGTGCTGTAAACCTCTGTGACTCCTGCCATGGCTGATGGTGGAATTTGAATTCAATGAAAAAAAGTATCTGGAATTAAGAATTTACTGATGACCGTGAGAGGTTGACGAGTTTAGGAATGTTTTCGCTGGAGTTCAGACGAATGAGGGGGGGGGGGGGGGGATCTCAGAGAGACGTATAAAATTCTAACAGGACTGGACAGGGTAGATGGAGGGAGATGTTCCCAATGGTGGGGGAAGTCTGTGGACTCAGATGCGGAGAGAGGGATATGGGCCAAATGTGCGCAATTGGGACTAGCTTTGGGGTTGAAAAGAAAGGGGATGGCATGGACAAGTTGGGCCGAAGGGCCTGTTTCCATGCTGTAAACCTATGAAACCCCATTGGACTTTGTAACCTAGTGTCAAGACTTCTCACAAATGGTCAATGGGCTGCCTTGTTGCAGGGAGCTACTGCGCAGGCACGGCTGCCGGCAGCCGCCCGCGACATGTGCGCAGGCGCGTCTGCCGGCGGCCGCCTGCCACGGGTGCGCAGGCGCAGTGTCGGCGACCGCCCGCGAGCAGTACGCAGGCGCGGATGCCGGCAGGCGCCCGGGACGAGAACGCAGGCGCAGTGTCGCCTGGCCAGAGAGAGGGACAGAGAGCGCGCCTGGGGCGGACAGAGAGAGAGAGAGAGCGGGCTCTCCAGACATCTTGTGGCCGCGGGGCGCTGCCGGGCCAGTCCTGGCTCCGATAGGGGTAGTTTTAGGGGGAATGCGGGCGGCGGCCGGCCAGGGCCGCCATGTTGTCGCTTCCCTTTCGGATTCTCCGCTCAAAATGGCGGCGGCTGCTCGGGGCCCGCGCATGCGCACTGGCCACCTCGCCCAAGGCTGATGGATAGAGGGCTTGCTGGAGCGCGGCGCATTGTGGGTGCTGCCTCCTGCCATTCCTCTGTCTGCCCCCCCTCTCTCAGTGAGATTTCTGTTTCTTCACCCTCCCTCTCCTCTTCCCCCACCCACTGCTCCAGAATGATCATTCCCTTGGGAAAAAGGTGGATTTAAAAAAAAATTCTCTCCACCCTAGCTGTGACTGTAACACTACATTGTGCACCCGCTCCTTTCCTTCTCTATGAACGGTATGCTTTGTCTGTATAGCGCGCAAGAAACAATACTTTTCACTGTATGTTAATACATGTGATAATAAATCAAATCGCAATAAGTTTATCTTTATTCCCCAGCTATGACGGTAACACTACATTCTGCACCCTCTCCATTCCTTCTCCCCTATGTACTCTATGAACAGTATGCTTTATCTACATAGTGCGCAAGAAACAATACATTTCACTGTATCCCAATACTTGTAACAAAATTAAATCAAATGAAATCAAATTGCATTAAGTTGATCTTTCTCTACACCCGAGCTGTGACTGTAACACGACATTCTGCACCCTCTCCTTTCCTTCTCTATGAACGGTATGCTTTGTCTGTATAGCGCGCAAGAAACAATACTTTCACTGCATCCCAATACATGTGGCAATAATAAATCAAAGGGGTAGCACAGTGGGTTAGCACTGCTGCCTCACAGCACCAGAGAATTGGGTTCAATTCCCGGCTTGGGTCACTGTCTGTGTGGAGTTTGCACATTCTCCTCGTGTCTGCGTGGGTTTCCTCCGGGTGCTCCGGTTTCCTCCCACAGTCCAAAGATGTACGGGTTAGGTAGATTGGCCATGCTAAATTGCCCTTTAGTGTCAGTGGGACTAGCTAGGGCAAATTCATGGGATTATGGGGATAAGGCTTTGGGTGGGATTGTGGTTGGTGCAGATTCGATGGGCTGAATGGCCTCCTTCTGCACTGTAGGGATTCTATGATTCAAATCAAAATTCATATTTGGTTGGCGATCAGTGACGAGTGGTGTGCCTCAGGGATTAGTTTTTGGTCCGCAATTGTTTCCAATTTACATGGATGACTTGGAGTTGGGGACCAAGTTTAGTGTGTCAGAATTCGCAGATGACACTAAGATGAGTGGCAGTGGGATTAGTCTGGAATTGATACAGGAATATGTAGGGTAGGTTTTTTTAATTTAATTTGATTTATTATTGTCACATGTATTAACATACAGTGAAAAGTATTGTTCTTGCATGTTATACAGACTTGGTATGAGCTCCTGCTCTGCCCAAGACCACAAGGAACTACAAAAGGTCGTGAATGTAGCCCAATCCATCACGTAAACCAGCCTCCCATCCATTGACTCTGTCGACACTTCCGCTGCCTCGGCAAAGCAGCCGGCATAATTAAGGACCCCATGCACCCCGGACATTCTCTCTTAGAACAAAGAACAGTACAGCACAGGAAACAGGCCCTTCGGCCCTCCAAGCCTGTGCCGCTCCTTGGTCCAACTAGACCAATCGTTTGTATCCCTCCATTCCCAGGCTGCTCATGTGACTATCCAGGTAAGTCTTAAACGATGTCAGCGTGTCTGCCTCCACCACCCTACTTGGCAGCGCATTCCAGGCCCCCACCACCCTCTGTGTAAAAAAACATCCCTCTAATATCTGAGTTATACTTCGCCCCTCTCAGCTTGAGCCCGTGACCCCTCGTGATCGTCACCTCCGACCTGGGAAAAAGCTTCCCACTGTTCACCCTATCTATACCCTTCATAATCTTGTACACCTCTATTAGATCTCCCCTCATTCTCCGTCTTTCCAGGGAGAACAACCCCAGTTTACCCAATCTCTCCTCATAGCTAAGACCCTCCATACCAGGCAACATCCTGGTAAACCTTCTCTGCACTCTCTCTAACGCCTCCACGTCCTTCTGGTAGTGCGGCGACCAGAACTGGACGCAGTACTCCAAATGTGGCCTAACCAGCATTCTATACAGCTGCAACATCAGACTCCAGCTTTTATACTCTATACCCCGTCCTATAAAGGCAAGCATGCCATATGCCTTCTTCACCACCTTCTCCACCTGTGTTGCCACCTTCAAGGATTTGTGGACTTGCACACCTAGGTCCCTCTGTGTTTCTATACTCCTGATGACTCTGCCATTTATTGTATAACTCCTCCCTACATTATTTCTTCCAAAATGCATCACTTCGCATTTATCCGGATTAAATTCCATCTGCCACCTCTCCGCCCAATTTTCCAGCCTATCTATATCCTGCTGTATTGCCCGACAATGCTCATCGCTATCCGCAATTCCAGCCATCTTTGTGTCATCCGCAAACTTGCTGATAACACCAGTTACACCATCTTCCAAATCATTTATATATATCACAAATAGCAGAGGTCCCAGTACAGAGCCCTGCGGAACACCACTGGTCACAGACCTCCAGCCGGAAAAAGACCCTTCGACCGCTACCCTCTGCCTCCTATGGCCAAGCCAGTTCTCCACCCATCGAGCCACTTCTCCTTGTATCCCATGAGCCTTAACCTTCTTAACCAACCTGCCATGTGGGACTTTGTCAAATGGCTTACTGAAATCCATATAGACGACATCCACGGCCCTTCCTTCATCAACCGTTTTTGTCACTTCCTCAAAAACCTCCACCAAATTTGTAAGGCACGACCTCCCTCTTACAAAACCATGCTGTCTGTCACTAATGAGATTGTTCCGTTCTAAGAATCCTCTCCAACAACTTCCCTACCACGGACGTCAAGCTCTCCGACCTATAATTTCCCCGGTTATCCCTGCTACCCTTCTTAAACAACGGGACCACATTCGCTATCCTCCAATCCTCAGGGACCTTACCTGTGTCCAAAGAAGCGACAAAGATTTCCGTCAGAGGCCCAGCAATTCCATCTCTCGTCTCCCTGAGCAGTCTAGGATAGATGCCATCACGCCCTGGGGATTTGTCAGTTTTATGTTCCACCTTCTTCAGGAAAAAGATACAAAAGTCTGAAGTCACGTACCAACCGACTCAAGAACAGCTTATTCCCTGCTGCTATCAGAGTTTTGAATGGACCTACCTTGCATTAAGTTGATCTTTCTCTACACCCTCGCTGTGACTGTAACACTACATTCTGCACCCTCTCCTTTCCTTCTCTATGAACGGTATGCTTTGTCTGTATAGCGCGCAAGAAACAATACTTTTCACTGTATACTAATACATGTGACAATAATAAATCTAATATCGGTGAGGCAACGTCTTTGGACACTAAGGGACAATTTAGCATGGCCAATCCACCCTAACCTGCACATCTTTGGACACTAAGGGACAATTTAGCATGGCCAATCCACCCTAACCTGTACATCTTTGGACACTAAGGGACAATTTAGCATGGCCAATCCACCCAAACCTGCACATCTTTGGACACTAAGGGACAATTTAGCACGGCCAATCCACCCTAACCTGTACATCTTTGGACACTAAGGGACAATTCAGCATGGCCAATCCACCCTAACCTGCACATCTTTGGACACTAAGGGACAATTTAGCATGGCCAATCCACCCTAACCTGCACATCTTTGGACACTAAGGGACAATTTAGCATGGCCAATCCACCTAACCTGCACATCTTTGGACACTAAGGGACAATTTAGCATGGCCAATCCACCCTAACCTGCACATCTTTGGATACTAAGGGACAATTTAGCACGGCCAATCCACCCTAACCTGTACATCTTTGGACACTAAGGGACAATTTAGCATGGCCAATCCACCCTAACCTGCACATCTTTGGACACTAAGGGACAATTTAGCATGGCCAATCCACCCTAACCTGCACATCTTTGGACACTAAGGGACAATTTAGCATGGCCAATCCACCCTAACCTGCACATCTTTGGACACTAAGGGACAATTTAGCATGGCCAATCCACCTAACCTACACATCTTTGGACACGAAGGGACAATTTAGCATGGCCAATCCACCCTAACCTACACATCTTTGGACACTAAGGGACAATTTAGCATGGCCAATCCACCTAACCTGCACATCTTTGGACACTAAGGGACAATTTAGCATGGCCAATCCACCCTAACCTGCACATCTTTGGACACTAAGGGGCAATTTAGCGTGGCCAATCCACCCTAACCCGCACATCTTTGGATACTAAGGGACAATTTAGCACGGCCAATCCACCCTAACGTACACATCTTTGGACACTAAGGGACAATTTAGCATGGCTGATCCACCTAACCTGCTCATCTTTGGACACTAAGGGACAATTTAGCATGGCTGATCCACCTAACCTGCTCATCTTTGGACACTAAGGGACAATTTAGCATGGCCAATCCACCCTAACCTGCACATCTTTGGAAACTAAGGGACAATTTAGCATGGCTGATCCACCTAACCTGCTCATCTTTGGACACTAAGGGACAATTTAGCATGGCCAATCCACCCTAACCTGCACATCTTTGGACACTAAGGGACAATTTAGCATGGCCAATCCACCCTAACCTGCACATCTTTGGACACTAAGGGACAATTTAGCATAGCCTATCCACCTAACCTGCACATCTTTGGACACTAAGGGACAATTTAGCACGGCCAATCCACCCTAACCTGCACATCTTTGGATACTAAGGGACAATTTAGCACGGCCAATCCACCCTAACCTGTACATCTTTGGACACTAAGGGACAATTTAGCATGGCCAATCCACCTAACCTGCACATCTTTGGACACTAAGGGACAATTTAGCATGGCCATTCCACCTAACCTGTACATCTTTGGACACTAAGGGACAATTTAGCATGGCCAATCCACCCTAACCTGTCCATCTTTGGACACTAAGGGACAATTTAGCATGGCCAATCCACCCTAACCTACACATCTTTGGACACTAAGGGACAATTTAGCATGGCCAATCCACCCTAACCTACACATCTTTGGACACTAAGGGACAATTTAGCATGGCCAATCCACCTAACCTGCACATCTTTGGACACTAAGGGACAATTTAGCATGGCCAATCCACCCTAACCTGCACATCTTTGGACACTAAGGGGCAATTTAGCGTGGCCAATCCACCCTAACCCGCACATCTTTGGATACTAAGGGACAATTTAGCACGGCCAATCCACCCTAACCTACACATCTTTGGACACTAAGGGACAATTTAGCACGGCCCAATCCACCCTAACCTGCACATCTTTGGACACTAAGGGACAATTTAGCATGGCCAATCCACCCTAACCTGCACATCTTTGGACACTAAGGGACAATATAGCACGGCCAATCCACCCTAACCTGCACATCTTTGGACACTAAGGGACAATTTAGCATGGCCAATCCACCCTAACCTGCACATCTTTGGACACTAAGGGACAATTTAGCATGGCCAATCCACCTAACCTGCACATCTTTGGACACTAAGGGACAATTTAGCATGGCCAATCCACCCTAACCTGCACATCTTTGGATACTAAGGGACAATTTAGCACGGCCAATCCACCCTAACCTGTACATCTTTGGACACTAAGGGACAATTTAGCATGGCCAATCCACCCTAACCTGCACATCTTTGGACACTAAGGGACAATTTAGCATGGCCAATACACCCTAACCTGCACATCTTTGGACACTAAGGGACAATTTAGCATGGCCAATCCACCCTAACCTGCACATCTTTGGACACTAAGGGACAATTTAGCATGGCCAATCCACCTAACCTACACATCTTTGGACACGAAGGGACAATTTAGCATGGCCAATCCACCCTAACCTACACATCTTTGGACACTAAGGGACAATTTAGCATGGCCAATCCACCTAACCTGCACATCTTTGGACACTAAGGGACAATTTAGCATGGCCAATCCACCCTAACCTGCACATCTTTGGACACTAAGGGGCAATTTAGCGTGGCCAATCCACCCTAACCCGCACATCTTTGGATACTAAGGGACAATTTAGCACGGCCAATCCACCCTAACGTACACATCTTTGGACACTAAGGGACAATTTAGCATGGCTGATCCACCTAACCTGCTCATCTTTGGACACTAAGGGACAATTTAGCATGGCTGATCCACCTAACCTGCTCATCTTTGGACACTAAGGGACAATTTAGCATGGCCAATCCACCCTAACCTGCACATCTTTGGACACTAAGGGACAATTTAGCATGGCCAATCCACCCTAACCTGCACATCTTTGGACACTAAGGGACAATTTAGCATGGCCAATCCACCCTAACCTGCACATCTTTGGACACTAAGGGACAATTTAGCATGGCCAATCCACCCTAACCTGCACATCTTTGGACACTAAGGGACAATTTAGCATAGCCTATCCACCTAACCTGCACATCTTTGGACACTAAGGGACAATTTAGCACGGCCAATCCACCCTAACCTGCACATCTTTGGATACTAAGGGACAATTTAGCACGGCCAATCCACCCTAACCTGCACATCTTTGGACACTAAGGGACAATTTAGCATGGCCAATCCACCTAACCTGCACATCTTCGGACACTCAGGGACAATTTAGCATGGCCATTCCACCTAACCTGTACATCTTTGGACACTAAGGGACAATTTAGCATGGCCAATCCACCCTAACCTGTACATCTTTGGACACTAAGGGACAATTTAGCATGGCCAATCCACCCTAACCTACACATCTTTGGACACTAAGGGACAATTTAGCATGGCCAATCCACCCTAACCTACACACCTTTGGACACTAAGGGACAATTTAGCATGGCCAATCCACCTAACCTGCACATCTTTGGACACTAAGGGACAATTTAGCATGGCCAATCCACCCTAACCTGCACATCTTTGGACACTAAGGGGCAATTTAGCGTGGCCAATCCACCCTAACCCGCACATCTTTGGATACTAAGGGACAATTTAGCACGGCCAATCCACCCTAACCTACACATCTTTGGACACTAAGGGACAATTTAGCACGGCCCAATCCACCCTAACCTGCACATCTTTGGACACTAAGGGACAATTTATCATGGCTGATCCACCTAACCTGCTCATCTTTGGACACTGAGGGACAATTTAGCATGGCTGATCCAACTAACCTGCTCATCTTTGGACACTAAGGGACAATTTAGCATGGCCAATCCACCCTAACCTGCACATCTTTGGACACTAAGGGACAATTTAGCATGACTGATCCACCTAACCTGCTCATCTTTGGACACTAAGGGACAATTTAGCATGGCCAATCCACCCTAACCTACACATCTTTGGACACTAAGGGGCAATTTAGCGTGGCCAATCCACCCTAACCCGCACATCTTTGGATACTAAGGGACAATTTAGCACGGCCAATCCACCCTAACCTACACATCTTTGGACACTAAGGGACAATTTAGCACGGCCCAATCCACCCTAACCTGCACATCTTTGGACACTAAGGGACAATTTATCATGGCTGATCCACCTAACCTGCTCATCTTTGGACACTGAGGGACAATTTAGCATGGCTGATCCAACTAACCTGCTCATCTTTGGACACTAAGGGACAATTTAGCATGGCCAATCCACCCTAACCTGCACATCTTTGGACACTAAGGGACAATTTAGCATGACTGATCCACCTAACCTGCTCATCTTTGGACACTAAGGGACAATTTAGCATGGCCAATCCACCCTAACCTGCACATCTTTGGACACTAAGGGACAATTTAGCATGGCCAATCCACCTAACCTGCACATCTTTGGATACTAAGGGACAATTTAGCACGGCCAATCCACCCTAACCTGCACATCTTTGGACACTAGGGGACAATTTAGCATGGCCAATCCACCCTAACCTGCACATCTTTGGACACTAAGGGACAATTTAGCATGGCCAATCCACCCTAACCCGCACATCTTTGGACACTAAGGGGCAATTTAGCATGGCCAATCCACCCTAACCCGCACATCTTTGGACACTAAGGGACAATTTAGCATTGCCAATCCACCCTAACCTACACATCTTTGGACACTAAGGGGCAATTTAGCACGGCCAATCCACCCTAACCTGCACATCTTTGGACACTAAGGGGCAATTTAGCGTGGCCAATCCACCCTAACCCGCACATCTTTGGATACTAAGGGACAATTTAGCACGGCCAATCCACCCTAACGTACACATCTTTGGACACTAAGGGACAATTTAGCATGGCTGATCCACCTAACCTGCTCATCTTTGGACACTAAGGGACAATTTAGCATGGCTGATCCACCTAACCTGCTCATCTTTGGACACTAAGGGACAATTTAGCATGGCCAATCCACCCTAACCTGCACATCTTTGGAAACTAAGGGACAATTTAGCATGGCTGATCCACCTAACCTGCTCATCTTTGGACACTAAGGGACAATTTAGCATGGCCAATCCACCCTAACCTGCACATCTTTGGACACTAAGGGACAATTTAGCATGGCCAATCCACCCTAACCTGCACATCTTTGGACACTAAGGGACAATTTAGCATAGCCTATCCACCTAACCTGCACATCTTTGGACACTAAGGGACAATTTAGCACGGCCAATCCACCCTAACCTGCACATCTTTGGATACTAAGGGACAATTTAGCACGGCCAATCCACCCTAACCTGTACATCTTTGGACACTAAGGGACAATTTAGCATGGCCAATCCACCTAACCTGCACATCTTTGGACACTAAGGGACAATTTAGCATGGCCATTCCACCTAACCTGTACATCTTTGGACACTAAGGGACAATTTAGCATGGCCAATCCACCCTAACCTGTCCATCTTTGGACACTAAGGGACAATTTAGCATGGCCAATCCACCCTAACCTACACATCTTTGGACACTAAGGGACAATTTAGCATGGCCAATCCACCCTAACCTACACATCTTTGGACACTAAGGGACAATTTAGCATGGCCAATCCACCTAACCTGCACATCTTTGGACACTAAGGGACAATTTAGCATGGCCAATCCACCCTAACCTGCACATCTTTGGACACTAAGGGGCAATTTAGCGTGGCCAATCCACCCTAACCCGCACATCTTTGGATACTAAGGGACAATTTAGCACGGCCAATCCACCCTAACCTACACATCTTTGGACACTAAGGGACAATTTAGCACGGCCCAATCCACCCTAACCTGCACATCTTTGGACACTAAGGGACAATTTAGCATGGCCAATCCACCCTAACCTGCACATCTTTGGACACTAAGGGACAATATAGCACGGCCAATCCACCCTAACCTGCACATCTTTGGACACTAAGGGACAATTTAGCATGGCCAATCCACCCTAACCTGCACATCTTTGGACACTAAGGGACAATTTAGCATGGCCAATCCACCTAACCTGCACATCTTTGGACACTAAGGGACAATTTAGCATGGCCAATCCACCCTAACCTGCACATCTTTGGATACTAAGGGACAATTTAGCACGGCCAATCCACCCTAACCTGTACATCTTTGGACACTAAGGGACAATTTAGCATGGCCAATCCACCCTAACCTGCACATCTTTGGACACTAAGGGACAATTTAGCATGGCCAATACACCCTAACCTGCACATCTTTGGACACTAAGGGACAATTTAGCATGGCCAATCCACCCTAACCTGCACATCTTTGGACACTAAGGGACAATTTAGCATGGCCAATCCACCTAACCTACACATCTTTGGACACGAAGGGACAATTTAGCATGGCCAATCCACCCTAACCTACACATCTTTGGACACTAAGGGACAATTTAGCATGGCCAATCCACCTAACCTGCACATCTTTGGACACTAAGGGACAATTTAGCATGGCCAATCCACCCTAACCTGCACATCTTTGGACACTAAGGGGCAATTTAGCGTGGCCAATCCACCCTAACCCGCACATCTTTGGATACTAAGGGACAATTTAGCACGGCCAATCCACCCTAACGTACACATCTTTGGACACTAAGGGACAATTTAGCATGGCTGATCCACCTAACCTGCTCATCTTTGGACACTAAGGGACAATTTAGCATGGCTGATCCACCTAACCTGCTCATCTTTGGACACTAAGGGACAATTTAGCATGGCCAATCCACCCTAACCTGCACATCTTTGGACACTAAGGGACAATTTAGCATGGCCAATCCACCCTAACCTGCACATCTTTGGACACTAAGGGACAATTTAGCATGGCCAATCCACCCTAACCTGCACATCTTTGGACACTAAGGGACAATTTAGCATGGCCAATCCACCCTAACCTGCACATCTTTGGACACTAAGGGACAATTTAGCATAGCCTATCCACCTAACCTGCACATCTTTGGACACTAAGGGACAATTTAGCACGGCCAATCCACCCTAACCTGCACATCTTTGGATACTAAGGGACAATTTAGCACGGCCAATCCACCCTAACCTGCACATCTTTGGACACTAAGGGACAATTTAGCATGGCCAATCCACCTAACCTGCACATCTTCGGACACTCAGGGACAATTTAGCATGGCCATTCCACCTAACCTGTACATCTTTGGACACTAAGGGACAATTTAGCATGGCCAATCCACCCTAACCTGTACATCTTTGGACACTAAGGGACAATTTAGCATGGCCAATCCACCCTAACCTACACATCTTTGGACACTAAGGGACAATTTAGCATGGCCAATCCACCCTAACCTACACACCTTTGGACACTAAGGGACAATTTAGCATGGCCAATCCACCTAACCTGCACATCTTTGGACACTAAGGGACAATTTAGCATGGCCAATCCACCCTAACCTGCACATCTTTGGACACTAAGGGGCAATTTAGCGTGGCCAATCCACCCTAACCCGCACATCTTTGGATACTAAGGGACAATTTAGCACGGCCAATCCACCCTAACCTACACATCTTTGGACACTAAGGGACAATTTAGCACGGCCCAATCCACCCTAACCTGCACATCTTTGGACACTAAGGGACAATTTATCATGGCTGATCCACCTAACCTGCTCATCTTTGGACACTGAGGGACAATTTAGCATGGCTGATCCAACTAACCTGCTCATCTTTGGACACTAAGGGACAATTTAGCATGGCCAATCCACCCTAACCTGCACATCTTTGGACACTAAGGGACAATTTAGCATGACTGATCCACCTAACCTGCTCATCTTTGGACACTAAGGGACAATTTAGCATGGCCAATCCACCCTAACCTACACATCTTTGGACACTAAGGGGCAATTTAGCGTGGCCAATCCACCCTAACCCGCACATCTTTGGATACTAAGGGACAATTTAGCACGGCCAATCCACCCTAACCTACACATCTTTGGACACTAAGGGACAATTTAGCACGGCCCAATCCACCCTAACCTGCACATCTTTGGACACTAAGGGACAATTTATCATGGCTGATCCACCTAACCTGCTCATCTTTGGACACTGAGGGACAATTTAGCATGGCTGATCCAACTAACCTGCTCATCTTTGGACACTAAGGGACAATTTAGCATGGCCAATCCACCCTAACCTGCACATCTTTGGACACTAAGGGACAATTTAGCATGACTGATCCACCTAACCTGCTCATCTTTGGACACTAAGGGACAATTTAGCATGGCCAATCCACCCTAACCTGCACATCTTTGGACACTAAGGGACAATTTAGCATGGCCAATCCACCTAACCTGCACATCTTTGGATACTAAGGGACAATTTAGCACGGCCAATCCACCCTAACCTGCACATCTTTGGACACTAGGGGACAATTTAGCATGGCCAATCCACCCTAACCTGCACATCTTTGGACACTAAGGGACAATTTAGCATGGCCAATCCACCCTAACCCGCACATCTTTGGACACTAAGGGGCAATTTAGCATGGCCAATCCACCCTAACCCGCACATCTTTGGACACTAAGGGACAATTTAGCATTGCCAATCCACCCTAACCTACACATCTTTGGACACTAAGGGGCAATTTAGCACGGCCAATCCACCCTAACCTGCACATCTTTGGACACTAAGGGGCAATTTAGCATGGCCAATCCACCAAGGTTGGTGGCATAGTGGACAGTGAAGAAAGTTATCTCCAATTGCAATGGGATCTTGATCAATTGGGCCAGTGGGCTGATGAATGGCAGATGGGGTTTAATTTAGAAAATGCGAGGTGATGCATTTTGGTAGATTGAACCAGGGCAGGACTTACTCAGTTAATGGTAGGGCGTTGGGAAGAGTTACAGAACAAAGAGATCTCGGGGTACAGGTTCATAGCTCCTTGAAAGTGGAGTCACAGGTGGGCAGAGTGGTGAAGAAGGCATTCGGCATGCTTGGTTTCATCGGTCAGAACATTGAATACAGGAGTTGGAATGTCTTGTTGAAGTTGTACAAGACATTGGTAAGGCCACACTTGGAATACTGTGTACAGTTCTGGTCACCCTATTATAGAAAGGATATTATTAAACTGGAAAGAGTGCAGAAAAGATTTACTTGGATGCGACTGGGACTTGATGGATTGAGTTATAAGGAGAGGCTGGATAGACTGGGACTTTTTCCCCTGGAGCGTAGGAGGCGGAGGGGTGATCTTATAGAGGTCTATAAAATAATGAGGGGCACAGATCCGATAGATAGTCAATATCTTTTCCCAAAGGTAGGGGAGTCTAAAACTAGAGGGCATAGGTTTAAGGTGAGAGGGGAGAGATACAAAAGTGTCCAGAGGGGCAATTTTTTCACACAGAGGGTGGTGAGTGTCTGGAACAAGCTGCCAGAGGTAGTAGTAGAGGCGGGTACAATTTTGTCCTTTAAAATGCGTTTAGACAGTTACATGGAGACGATGGGTTTAGAGGGATATGGGCCAAATGCAGGCAATTGGGATTAGCTTAGGGGTTTAAAAATAAGCGGTATGGACAAGTTGGGCCGAAGGGCCTGTTTCCATGCTGTAAACTTTTATGACTCTATGACTCTATAACCCGCACATCTTTGGACACTAAGGGGCAATTTAACTTGGCCAATCCACCCTAACCTGCACATCTTTGGACACTAAGGGGCAATTTAGCATGGCCAATCCACCCTAACCTACACATCTTTGGACACTAAGGGGCAATTTAGCATGGCCAATCCACCCTAACCTACACATCTTTGGACACTAAGGAGCAATTTAGCACGGCCAATCCACCCTAACCTGCACATCTTTGGACACTAAGGGGCAATTTAGCATGGCCAATCCACCCTAACCTGCACATCTTTGGACACTAAGGGGCAAGTTAGCACGGCCAATCCACCCTAACCTACACATCTTTGGACACTAAGGGACAATTTAGCATGGCCAATCCACCCTAACCTACACATCTTTGGACACTAAGGGACAATTTAGCATGGCCAATCCCTACCTAACCTGCACATCTTTGGACACTAAGGGGCAAGTTAGCATGGCCAATCCACCCTAACCTGCACATCTTTGGACACTAAGGGGCAAGTTAGCACGGCCAATCCACCCTAACCTACACATCTTTGGACACTAAGGGACAATTTAGCATGGCCAATCCACCCTAACCTACACATCTTTGGACACTAAGGGGCAAGTTAGCACGGCCAATCCACCCTAACCTACACATCTTTGGACACTAAGGGACAATTTAGCATGGCCAATCCCTACCTAACCTGCACATCTTTGGACACTAAGGGGCAAGTTAGCATGGCCAATCCCTACCTAACCCACATACCTTTGGACTGTGGGAGGAAACTGGAGCACCCGGAGGAAACCAATGCAGACATAGAGAGAACTCCCCACAGGCAGTCACCCAAGGCTGGGATGGAACCCGGATCCCTGGCACTGTGAGGCAGCAGTGGATTGGCAATATTAAATTGCCTCCTTAGTGTCCAAAGATGTGCAGGTTACGTTGATTAGCCATGCAAAATTGTCCCTTAGTGTCCAAAGATGTGTAGGTTAGGGTGGATTGGCCATGCTAAATTGCCCCTTAGTGTCCAATAATGTGCGGGTTAGGTGGATTGGGCATGCTAAATTGTCCCTTAGTGACCAAAGATGTGCAGGTTAGGTGGATTGGCCGTGCTAAATTGTCTCTTAGTGTCCAAAGATGTATAGGTTAGGTGTATTGGCCACGCTAAATTGCCCCTTAGTGTCCAAAGATGTGCAGGTTACGTTGATTAGCCATGCAAAATTGTCCCTTAGTGTCCAAAGATGTGCAGGTTAGGGTGGATTGGCCATGCTAAATTGTCCCTTAGTGTCCAAAGATGTGCAGGTTAGGGTGGATTGGCCGTGCTAAATTGCCCCTTAGTGTCCAATAATGTGCAGGTTAGGGGGATTGGCCATGCTAAATTGTCCCTTAGTGACCAAAGATGTGCAGGTTAGGTGGATTGGCCATGCTAAATTGTCTCTTAGTGTCCAAAGATGTATAGGTTAGGTGTATTGGCCACGCTAAATTGTCCCTTAGTGTCCAAAGATGTGTAGGTTAGGGTGTATTGGCCACGCTAAATTGCCCCTTAGTGTCCAAAGATGTGCGGGTTAGGTGGATTGGCCATGCTAAATTGCCCCTTAGTGTCCAATAATGTGCGGGTTAGGTGGATTGGGCATGCTAAATTGTCCCTTAGTGACCAAAGATGTGCAGGTTAGGTGGATTGGCCATGCTAAATTGTCTCTTAGTGTCCAAAGATGTATAGGTTAGGTGGATTGGCCGTGCTAAATTGTCCCTTAGTGTCCAAAGATGTGCAGGTTAGGGTGGATTGGCCATGCTAAATTGTCTCTTAGTGTCCAAAGATGTATAGGTTAGGTGGATTGGCCGTGCTAAATTGTCCCTTAGTGTCCAAAGATGTGTAGGTTAGGGTGTATTGGCCATGCTAAATTGCCCCTTAGTGTCCAAAGATGTGCAGGTTAGGGTGGATTGGCCATGCTAAATTGTCTCTTAGTGTCCAAAGATGTATAGGTTAGGTGGATTGGCCGTGCTAAATTGTCCCTTAGTGTCCAAAGATGTGTAGGTTAGGGTGTATTGGCCACGCTAAATTGCCCCTTAGTGTCCAAAGATGTGCGGGTTAGGTGGATTGGCCATGCTAAATTGTCCCTTAGTGTCCAAAGATGTGCAGGTTAGGTGGATTGGGAATGGTAAATGTGTGGGATTACAGGGATAGGGTGGGTGAAGAGGAGCTGGGTATGATAATCTGACTCGATGATGGGCTGAATGGCCTCCTTCTGTACCGTAGGGATTCAATGATTCCCGAGACTGATCCTAAGTGGTTTCCCCCTTATTTTGATATTGTGTCCTCTGGTCCTCGACTACCAAATAAACCTGTTGGACTTTAACCTGGTGTTGTGAGACTTCTTACTGTGTTTACCCCAGTCCAACGCCGGCATCTCCACACCTCGACTCCCTAACCAGGGGGAGACATCTCTCCTGGATCTCCCCTTCCCATCCCTTTATAAATTTCAATGCTGACCTTTCTCTAGACGGCTTCCAATGCAAGTACATCCCCCCCTTAAGGAAGGAGATCAGAACCATACCTAGTACTCCGGGGTGGTCTCACCAACAGTGCTGAGACAGAGTACAGGAATGAGATCGAGAATCTGGTGAACTGGTGCAGCAACAATAATCTCTCCCTCAATGTCAACAAAACAAAGGAGATTGTCATCGACTTCAGGAAGCGTAAAGGAGAACATGCTCCTGTCCACATCAACGGGGATGAAGTAGAAAGGGTCGAGAGCTTCAAGTTTTTAGGTGTCCAGATCACCAACAACCTGTCCTGGTCCCCCCCATGCCGACACTATAGTTAAGAAAGTCCCACCAACGCCTCTACTTTCTCAGGAGACTAAGGAAATTTGTCATGTCAGCTACGACTCTTACCAACTTCTACAGATGCACCATAGAAAGCATTCTTTCTGGTTGTATCACAGCTTGGTCTGGGGCTCCTGCTCTGCCCAAGACCGCAAGAAACTACAAAAGGTTGCGAATGTAGCCCAATCCAAACCAGCCTCCCATCCATTGACTCTGTCTACACTTCCCGCTGCCTCGGGAAAGCAGCCGGCATAATCAAGGACCCCCACGCACCCCGGACATTCTCTCTTCCATCTTCTTCCGTTGGGAATATGATACAAAAGTCTGAGGTCACGTACCGACCGACTCAAGAACAGCTTCTTCCCTGCTGCTGTCAGACTTTTGAATGGACCGACCTCGCATTAAGTTGATCTTTCTCCGCACCCTAGCTGTGACTGTAACACTACATTCTGCACCCTCTCCTTTCCTTCTCTATGAACGGTATGCTTTGTCTGTACAGCGCGCAAGAAACAATACTTTTCACTGTAAATACGTGACAATAACAAATCAAATCAAACCAAATCAAAAGATATTTAGACTCGAGGGTGAGTGAATGAAAGTTGAGTCATAGCTACGGAAACCAGGGGAAAATGGCAGCCCGTAGAGAGGATAAAGGGTGTGTGAGAAACTGAAATCAGAGGGTAAGCTGTGACAGGGGAAGATGTTGGGGGGGAGGGGGGAGGTGGGTGGGAGAGAGGTAAAATTGAGAAAAAGGGGGGGGGGGGGGGGTAAAATAGGGCATGAAGGCAGAGTGGTTAGCACTCGAAAAGAGAAATACCTGGAAAGGCTCAGCGGGTCTGTCAGCATCTTGTAAGGATGGCAGCGTCTGTAAGTATCCGTCAGGATAAATCCTCACAGACGCTGCACAGACCTGCTGAGATTTTCCACTGTTTCCTCTTTTGATTTCAGATTCCAGCATCCGCAGTAATTTGCTTAGGTGGATTGGCCGTGCTAAAATTGCCCCTTAGTGTCCTGAGATGTGTAGGTTAGAGGGATTAGTGGGTAAATACGTAGGGATATGGGGGTAGGGCCTGGGTGGGATTGTGGTCGGTGCAGACTCGATGGGCTGAATGGCCTCTTTCTGTACTGTAGGGTTTCTATGATTCTATGACTAGCACTGCTGCCTCACAGCGCCAGGGACCCGGGTTTGATTCCTGGCTCGGGTCACTGTCTGTGCAGAGTCTGCATGTTCTCCCCGTGTCTGCGTGGGTTTCCCCCGGATGCTCCAGTTTCCTCCCACACTCCGAAAGACGTGCTGGCTAGATGGATTGGCCGTGCTAAATTCTCCCTCAATGTACCCGAACAGGAGCCGGAGTGTGGCAACTAGGGGATTCTTACAGTAACTTCAATGCAGTGTTAATGTAAGCCTACTTGTGACTAATAAATAAACTTTAACTTTAACTAATTGGGGAAAGAGAAAGATAAGAGAGACGGAGAGAGAGAGGATGTGTGTGAGAGAGAGAGACGGAGAGAGAGAGGATGTGTGTGAGAGAGAGAGAGACGGAGAGAGAGAGGATGTATTTGAGCAAGAGGAGCAGAGAGAGAGAGGATGTGTGACAGAGAGAGAGAGAAAGAGAGGATGTGTGACAGAGAGAGAATGTGAGAGAGAGAGACAGTAAGAAGTCTCACAACACCAGGTTAAAGTCCAACAGGTTTATTTGGTAGCAAACCTGTTGGACTTTAACCTGGTGTTGTGAGACTTCTTACTGTGCTTACCCCAGTCCAACGCCGGCATCTCCACATCATGACTACCAGAGAGAGAGACAGACAGAGAGAGAGGATGTGTGACAGAGAGAGAGAGAAAGAGAGGTTGACAGAGAGAGAATGTGAGAGAGAGAGAGACAGACAGAGAGAGAGGATGTGTGACAGAGAGAGACAGAGAGAAAGGATATGTGAGAGAGAGAGGGACAGAGAGATGATGTGTGAGAGAGAGGGATAGAGTGAGAGAGAGGATGTGTGTGAGAGAGAGAGGGACAGAGAGAGAATGTGTGAGAGAGAGACGGAGAGAGGATGTGTGAGAGAGAGAGAGAGAGAGAGGATGTGTGAGAGAGAGAGGATGTGTGAGAGAGAGAGAGAGGGACAGAGAGAGAATGTATGAGAGAGAGAGACAGAGAGAGAGGATGTGTGAGAGAGAGAGACGGAGAGAGGATGTGTGAGAGAGAGAGACGGAGAGAGGATGTGTGAGAGAGAGAGACGGAGAGAGAATGTGTGAGAGAGAGAGACGGAGAGAGGATGTGTGAGAGAGAGAGACGGAGAGAGAATGTGTGATAGAGAGAGACGGAGAGAGAATGTATGAGAGAGAGACAGAGAGAGAGGATGTGTGAGAGAGAGAGACAGAGAGAGGATGTGTGAGAGAGAGAGACAGAGAGAGGATGTGTGAGAGAGAGAGACAGAGAGAGGATGTGTGAGAGAGAGAGACAGAGAGAGGATGTGTGAGAGAGAGAGACGGAGAGAGAATGTGTGAGAGAGAGAGACGGAGAGAGGATGTGTGAGAGAGAGAGACGGAGAGAGAATGTGTGAGAGAGAGAGACGGAGAGAGAATGTATGAGAGAGAGACAGAGAGAGAGGATGTGTGAGAGAGAGAGACAGAGAGAGGATGTGTGAGAGAGAGAGACAGAGAGAGGATGTGTGAGAGAGAGAGAGAAAGGTTATGTGAGAGAGAGAGGGACAGAGAGAGAATGTGTGAGAGAGAGGGATAGAGTGAGAGAGAGGATGTGTGTGAGAGAGAGAGGGACAGAGAGAGAGAGAGGATGTGTGAGAGAGAGAGGGACAGAGAGAGAATGTATGATAGAGAGGGATAGAGTGAGAGAGAGGATGTGTGAGAGAGAGACAGGGAGAGAGGATGTGTGAGATAGAGAGAGAATGTATGAGAGAGAGACAGAGAGAGAGAGAGAGGATGTGTGTGAGAGAGAGACGGAGAGAGAGAGGATGTGTGTGAGAGAGAGAGAGGGACAGAGAGAGAATGTATGACAGAGAGACAGAGAGAGAGAGAGAATGTGTGAGAGAGAGAGAGGGACAGAGAGAGGATGTTTTTGAGAGAGAGGACAGAGGCAGAGAGAGAGAGGATGTATGACAGAGAGAGAGAGAGAAAGAGAGAGAGAGGATGTGTGTGAGAGAGAGACGGAGAGAGAGAGGATGTGTGTGAGAGAGAGAGAGGGACAGAGAGAGAATGTATGACAGAGAGACAGAGAGAGAGAGAGAGAGAATGTGTGAGAGAGAGAGAGGGACAGAGAGAGGATGTTTTTGAGAGAGAGGACAGAGGCAGAGAGAGAGAGGATGTGTGTGAGAGAGAGACGGAGAGAGAGAGGATGTGTGTGAGAGAGAGAGACGGAGAGAGAGAGAGGATGTGTGTGAGAGAGAGAGAGGGACAGAGAGAGAATGTATGACAGAGAGACAGAGAGAGAGAGAGAATGTGTGAGAGAGAGAGAGGGACAGAGAGAGGATGTTTTTGAGAGAGAGGACAGAGGCAGAGAGAGAGAGGATGTATGACAGAGAGAGAGAGAGAAAGAGAGAGAGAGGATGTGTGTGAGAGGCAGAGAGAGAGAGGATGTGAGAGAGAGAGAGACAGTTTAAGTTTATAATTAAGTTTAAGATAGAAACTAGAAGCAGGAGGGGGACCTTCCAGCTGCTCCGCCATTCATTTTGATCATGACTGATCATCCAATTCAATATCCTGATCCCCCCCTTCTCCCCATATCCCTCGATCCCTTTGGTCCCAAGAGCAAAATCTAATTTCTTCTTGAAATCACACAACATTTTGGCCTCAACTACTTTTTGCTATTCATTCGTGGGACATGAGCGTCGCTGGCTGGGCCAGCATTTATTGCCCATCCCTAGTTGCCCCTTGAGAAGGTGGTGGTGAGCCGCCATCTTGAATCGCTGCAGTCCATGTTCTGTGGGTCGACCCACAATGCCGTTAGGGAGGGAATTCCAGGATTTTGACCCAGCGACTGCGAAGGAACGGCCGATATATTTCCAAGTCAGGATGGAGAGAGGCTTGGAGGGGGAACCTGCAGGTGGTGGTGTTCCCAGGTATCTGCTGCCCTTGAAGTCCTTCTCGATGGAAGTGGCCATGTGTTTGGAAGATGCTGTCCAAGGATCTTTGGTGAGTTGCTGCAGTGCATCTTGTAGATAGTACACACTGCTGTTACTGAGCGTCGGTGGTGGAGGGAGTGGATGTTTGTAGATGTGGAGCCAATCAAGCTGCTTTGTCCTGGATGGTGTCGAGCTTCTTGAGTGTTGTTGGAGCCGCACCCATCCAGGCGAGTGGGGAGTATTCCACCACACTCCTGACTTGTGCCTTGTAGGTGGTGGACAGGCTTTGGGGAGTCAGGAGGTGAGTTAGTCACCGCAGTATTCCCAGCCTCTGACCTGCTCTTGTAGCCACTGTGTTTATGTGGTGAGTCCAGTTGAGTTTCTGGTCAATGGTGACCCCCAGGATGTTGACAGTGGGGGATTCAGTGATGGGAACACCATTGAATGTCAAGGGGCGGTGGTTAGAGTGTCTCTTATTGGTGATGGTCCTTGCCTGGCTTTTGTGTGGCACTACTTTGAATACAGGAGTTGGGACGTCTTGTTGAAGTTGTACAAGACATTGGTAAGGCCACACTTGGAATACCGTGTACAGTTCTGGTCACCCTATTATAGAAAGGATATTATTAAACTGGAAAGAGTGCAGAAGAGATTTACTAGGATGCTACCGGGACTTGATGGTTTGAGTTATAAGGAGAGGCTGGATAGACTGGGACTTTTTTCTCTGGAGCGTAGGAGGCTGAGGGGTGATCTTATAGAGGTCTATAAAATAATGAGGGGCACAGATCAGCTAGATAGTCAACACCTTTTCCCAAAGACAGGGGAGTCTAAAACTAGAGGGCAGAGGTTTAAGGTGAGAGGGGAGAGATACAAAAGTGTCCAGAGGGGCAATTTTTTCACGCAGAGGGTGGTGAGTGTCTGGAACGAGCTGCCAGAGGCAGTAGTAGAGGCGGGTACAATTTTGTCTTTTAAAAAGCATTTAGACAGTTACATGGGTAAGATGGGTATAGAGGGATATGGGCCAAATGCGGGCAATTGGGATTAGTTTAGGGGTTAAAAACTGGGCGGCATGGACAGGTTGGGCCGAAGGGCCTGTTTCCGTGCTGTAAACCTCGATGACTCTACTTTCTGTGGTAGTGAATTCCACACATTCACAGTAGATGCATTGAAGGGAAGGCTGGATAAACAGATGAGAGAGAGCCGAATGGGAGATGCTTGTGTTGGGGAGGGGCGAGGGAGGGGGTTGGAGTCCCCTGCAGAGAATAAATACTGATGCAGGCCCATCTGAGTCGACTGGTCACTATCTCAACTGCGCATGGTTCCAGGGTTGAGGTCCTCACACAGACCAGGTGGCAGTGGCATCGTGATCTTGACGCCAACAGAACCCATGAACCAAAGAACAAAGAACAGTCCAGCACAGGAAACAGGCCCTTCGGCCCTCCAAGCCTGTGCCGCTCCTTGGTCCAACTAGACCAATCGTTTGTATCCCTCCATTCCCAGGCTGCTCATGTGACTATCCAGGTAAGTCTTAAACGATGTCAGCGTGCCTGCCTCCACCACCCTACTTGGCAGCGCATTCCAGGCCCCCACCACCCTCTGTGTAAAAAACGTCCCTCTGATGTCTGAGTTATACTTCGCCCCACAGAACCAGCGGGGGAGGAAAGCGGGGGAGGAAAGCAGGGGAGGAAAGCCAGCCTTGGTCCCAAGGGAGGAGAAGCTGGTTAAACACACAGGGGGCGAACGGGATTGGAGATTCTTCTGGTCACCACGTTACAGGAAGGACATATTGGCTCTGGAGGGAGAGGGACAGAGAGAGAGGGGGGGGGGAGGATAGGGTGAAGGAGACAGACAGTGATAGAGAAACAGAGCGTACGGGAGAGAGAGAGAGAGACAGAAACAGGGAGAGTCAGAGAGTTAGAATCCCCACAGCACAGAAAGAGGCCATTCGGCCCATCGAGTCTGCACCGACCACAATCCCACCCAGGCCCTACCCCCATATCCCTACATATTCTACCCGCTAATCCCTCTAACCTACGCATCTCAGGACACTAAGGGGCAATTTTAGCATGGCCAATCGACCTAACCCGCACATCTTTGGACTGTGGGAGGAAACCGGAGCACCCGGAGGAAACCCAAGAGACAGTAAAAGAGAGAGAGAGGCTGAGACGGAGAGAGGCAGAGAGAAAGAGACAGGGAAAGACTGAGACAGAGAGAAATAGGGATAGACAGAGAGTGGGAGAGAGAGAGAGAGAGAGAGAGAGACAGTAAAAGAGAGACAGAGAGAGAGACAGGGTGAGAGAGAGACGGAGAGGGGGGCAGACGTTACCATCCTGCCCACCAGGGGAATCGGAGTGGGCGAGGGCTGGAGCATGGATAGGTCCTTGACCCCAGGATTTTATGCTTTGCAGTGTGGCTGTAAAGCCCTGTCCAGAGAGTACAGAGGAGAGTTATAGGAATGTTACCAGGACTGGAAACCTGCGGCATTGGGGAGAGAAATGGTCGGCTGGGACTGTTTTTCCTTCACAACAAGATGAGGCTGAGAGACGACCTGATTGAGGTGGACCAAGTTAAGGACGGGCCCAAAATAGGTGAAGAGGGAATCACAGAATCCCTACAATGCAGAATGGGGCCATTCGGCCCATCGGGTCTGCTCCGACCTTCCGACAGAGCATAGCATCCAGGCCCTATCCCTATAACCCCACAGATCTACCATATTAATCCACCCTAACCTACACATCTTTGGACACTAAGGGACAATTTAGCACGGCCAATCCACCCTAACCTACACATCTTTGGACACTAAGGGACAATTTAGCACGGCCAATCCACCCTAACCTACACATCTTTGGACACTAAGGGACAATTTAGCACGGCCAATCCACCCTAACCTACACATCTTTGGACACTAAGGGACAATTTAGCACGGCCAATCCCCCTAACCTGCACATCTTTGGACACTAAGGGACAATTTAGCACGGCCAATCCACCCTAACCTGCACATCTTTGGACACTAAGGGACAATTTAGCATGGCCAATCCACCCGAACCTGCACATCTTTGGGCACTAAGGGACAATTTAGCATGGCCAATCCACCCTAACCTACATATCTTTGGACACTAAGGGGCAATTTAGCATGGCCAATCCACCTAACCTGCACATCTTTGGACACTAAGGGACAATTTAGCACGGCCAATCCACCCTCACCTGCACATCTTTGGACACTAAGGGACAATTTAGCATGGCCAATCCACCCTAACCTGCACATCTTTGGGCACTAAGGAACAATTTAGCATGGCCAATCCATCTAACCTGCAGATCATTGGACATTCAGGGGACAATTTAGCACGGCCAATCCACCCTAACCTACACATCTTTGGACACTAAGGGGCAATTTAGCGTGGCCAATCCACCCTAACCTGCACATCGTTGGACACTAAGGGGCAATTTAGCGTGGCCAATCCATCCTAACCTACACATCTTTGGACACGAAGGGCAATTTAGCATGGCCAATCCACCCTAACCTGCACATCTTTGGACACTAAGGGATAATTTAGCATGGCCAATCCACCCTAACCTACACATCTTTGGACACTAAGGGGCAATTTAGCATGGCCAATCCACCCTAACCTGCACATCTTTGGACACTAAGGGACAATTTAGCATGGCCAATCCACCCTAACCTACACATCTTTGGACACTAAGGGGCAATTTAGCACGGCCAATCCACCCTAACCTGCACATCTTTGGACACTAAGGGACAATTTAGCATGGTCAATCCACCCTAACCTACACATCTTTGGACACTAAGGGGCAATTTAGCACGGCCAATCCACCCTAACCTGCACATCTTTGGACACTAAGGGACAATTTAGCACGGCCAATCCACCCTAACCTACACATCTTTGGACACTAAGGGACAATTTAGCGTGGCCAATCCACCCTAACCTGCACATCTTTGGACACTAAGGGACAATTTAGCATGGCCAATCCATCTCACCTGCACATCTTTGGTCTGTGGGAGGAAACCGGAGCACCCGGAGGAAACCCACGCAGACACGGGGAGAATGTGCAAACTCCACACAGACAGTGACCCGAGCCGGGAATCGAACCCGGGTCCCTGGCACTGTGAGGCGGCAGTGCTAACCCACTGTGCCACTGGCCTCTCAACAATAGGTTTCCTCTGGCAGGGAGGTCGGTTACCAGATATTAGCAAAAAAAAAATCTTTTATGACCAAGAAAGTGGCGGGTGTCTGTATTCACTGCCTGAGTTGTTGGTTGGGGTGGAAACTCCAAGGGCATACTGTGATCCATGTCTGGTGTGCTATAACCTGCAGGATTAGGAACTGGCAGCCTGGAGGGCGGCATTAGAATGCGTGGATAGTTTTTAGATTGTTTCTATTTTGACTGACAGCACAAAGGGCTGAATGGCCTCCCTCTCTCTCTCTGTAGAATATCTGTCTGTGTGGAGTTTGCATATTCCCTCCGTGTCTGCGTGGGTTTCCTCCGGGTGCTCCGGTTTCCTCCCACAGTCCAAAAGATATGTTGGTTAGGGTGGATTGGCCGTGCTAAATTGTCCCTTAGTGTCCAAAGATGTGCAGGTTAGGTGGATTGGCCATGCTAAGTTGTCCCTTAGTGTCCAAAGGTGTGCAGGTTAGGTGGATTGGCCGTGCTAAATTGTCCCTTAGTGTCCAAAGATGTGTAGGTTAGGGGGATTGGCCGTGCTAAATTGTCCCTTAGTGTCCAAAGATGTGCAGGTTAGGTGGATTGGCCGTGCTAAATTGTCCCTTAGTGTCCAAAGATGTGTAGGTTAGGTGGATTGGCCGTGCTAAATTGTCCCTTAGTATCCAAAGATGTGTAGGTTAGGGTGGATTGGCCGTGCTAAATTGTCCCTTAGTGTCCAAAGATGTGTAGGTTAGGTGGATTGGCCATGCTAAATTACCCCTTAGTGTCCAAAGATGTGCAGGTTGGGTGGATTGGCCATGGGAAATTGTCCCTTAGTGTCCAAAGATGTGTAGGTTAGGGTGGATTGGCCGTGCTAAATTGTCCCTTAGTGTCCAAAGATGTGCAGGTTCGGTGGATTGGCCATGCGAAACTGTCCCTTAGTGTCCAAAGATGTGCAAGTTAGGTGGATTGGCCATGCTAAATTGTCCCTTAGTGTCCAAAGATGTGCAGGTTAGGTGGATTGGCCATGCTAAATTGTCCCTTAGTGTCCAAAGATGTGCAGGTTAGGGTGGATTGGCCGTGCTAAATTGCCCCTTAGTGTCCAAAGATGTGTAGGTTAGGTGGATTGGCCATGCTAAATTGCCCCTTAGTGTCCAAAGATGTGCAGGTTAGGGTGGATTGGCCATGCTAAATTGTCCCTTAGTGTCCAACGATGTGTATGTTAGGTGGATTGGCCATGCAAAATTGCCCCTTAGTGTCCAAAGATGTGCAGGTTAGGTGGATTGGCCATGCTAAATTGTCCCTTAGTGTCCAACGATGTGTATGTTAGGTGGATTGGCCATGCTAAATTGTCCCTTAGGGTCCAAAGATGTGTAGGTTAGGTGGATTGGCCATGCTAAATTGCCGCTTTGTGTCCAAAGATGTGCAGGTTAGGGTGGATTGGCCATGCTAAATTGTCCCTTAGTGTCCAAAGATGTGTAGGTTAGGGTGGATTGGCCGTGCTAAATTGTCCCTTAGTGTCCAAAGATGTGTAGGTTAGGGTGGATTGGCCGTGCTAAATTGTCCCTTAGTGTCCAAAGATGTGTGGGTTAGGTGGATTGGCCATGCTAAATTACCCCTTAGTGTCCAAAGATGTGCAGGTTAGGTGGATTGGCCATGGGAAATTGTCCCTTACTGTCCAAAGATGTGTAGGTTAGGGTGGATTGGCCGTGCTAAATTGTCCCTTAGTGTCCAAAGATGTGCAGGTTCGGTGGATTGGCCATGCGAAACTGTCCCTTAGTGTCCAAAGATGTGCAAGTTAGGTGGATTGGCCATGCTAAATTGTCCCTTAGTGTCCAAAGATGTGCAGGTTAGGTGGATTGGCCATGCTAAATTGTCCCTTAGTGTCCAAAGATGTGCAGGTTAGGGTGGATTGGCCGTGCTAAATTGCCCCTTAGTGTCCAAAGATGTGTAGGTTAGGTGGATTGGCCATGCTAAATTGCCCCTTAGTGTCCAAAGATGTGCAGGTTAGGGTGGATTGGCCATGCTAAATTGTCCCTTAGTGTCCAACGATGTGTATGTTAGGTGGATTGGCCATGCAAAATTGCCCCTTAGTGTCCAAAGATGTGCAGGTTAGGTGGATTGGCCATGCTAAATTGTCCCTTAGTGTCCAACGATGTGTATGTTAGGTGGATTGGCCATGCTAAATTGTCCCTTAGGGTCCAAAGATGTGTAGGTTAGGTGGATTGGCCATGCTAAATTGCCGCTTTGTGTCCAAAGATGTGCAGGTTAGGGTGGATTGGCCATGCTAAATTGTCCCTTAGTGTCCAAAGATGTGTAGGTTAGGGTGGATTGGCCGTGCTAAATTGTCCCTTAGTGTCCAAAGATGTGTAGGTTAGGGTGGATTGGCCGTGCTAAATTGTCCCTTAGTGTCCAAAGATGTGTGGGTTAGGTGGATTGGCCATGCTAAATTACCCCTTAGTGTCCAAAGATGTGCAGGTTAGGTGGATTGGCCATGGGAAATTGTCCCTTACTGTCCAAAGATGTGTAGGTTAGGGTGGATTGGCCGTGCTAAATTGTCCCTTAGTGTCCAAAGATGTGCAGGTTCGGTGGATTGGCCATGCGAAACTGTCCCTTAGTGTCCAAAGATGTGCAAGTTAGGTGGATTGGCCATGCTAAATTGTCCCTTAGTGTCCAAAGATGTGTAGGTTAGGTGGATTGGCCATGCTAAATTGTCCCTTAGTGTCCAACGATGTGTATGTTAGGTGGATTGGCCATGCAAAATTGCCCCTTAGTGTCCAAAGATGTGCAGGTTAGGTGGATTGGCCATGCTAAATTGTCCCTTAGTGTCCAAAGATGTGCAGGTTAGGGTGGATTGGCCATGCTAAATTGTCCCTTAGGGTCCAAAGATGTGTAGGTTAGGTGGATAGAACATAGAACATAGAACAGTACAGCACAGAACAGGCCCTTCGGCCCACGATGTTGTGCCGAGCTTTATCTGAAACCAAGATCAAGCTATCCCACTCCCTATCATCCTGGTGTGCTCCATGTGCCTATCCAATAACCGCTTAAATGTTTCTAAAGTGTCTGACTCCACTATCACTGCAGGCAGTCCATTCCACACCCCAACCACTCTCTGCGTAAAGAACCTACCTCTGATATCCGTCCTGTATCTCCCACCACGAACCCTATAGTTATGCCCCCTTGTAATAGCTCCATCCACCCGAGGAAATAGTCTTTGAACGTTCACTCTATCTATCCCCTTCATCATTTTATACACCTCTATTAAGTCTCCCCTCAGCCTCCTCCGCTCCAGAGAGAATAGCCCTAGCTCCCTCAACCTTTCCTCATATGACCTACCCTCCAAACCAGGCAGCATCCTGGTAAATCTCCTCTGCACTCCTTCCAGCGCTTCCACATCCTTCCTATAGTGAGGTGACCAGAACTGCACACAATATTCCAAATGTGGTCTCACCAAGGTCCTGTACAGTTGCAGCATAACCCCACGGCTCTTAAACTCCATGGCCGTGCTAAATTGTCCCTTAGGGTCCAAAGATGTGTAGGTTAGGGTGGATTGGCCATGCTAAATTGCCCCTTAGTGTCCAAAGATGTGTAGGTTAGGGTGGATTGGCCATGCTAAATTGCCGCTTTGTGTCCAAAGATGTGCGGGTCAGGTGTATTGGCCATGCTAACTTGTCCCTTAGTGTCCAAAGATGTGTAGGTTGGGTGGATTGGCCATGCTAAATTGTCCCTTAGTGTCCAAAGATGTGCAGGTTAGGGTGGATTGGCCGTGCTAAATTGTCCCTTAGTGTCCAAAGATGTGCAGGTTAGGGTGGATTAGCCGTGCTGAATTGCCCTTTAGTGTCCCAATGTGTTGGTTAGGGGGATTGGCCATGCTAAATTGTCCCTTAGGGTCCAAAGATGTGTAGGTTAGGTGGATTGGCCGTGCTAAATTGTCCCTTAGGGTCCAAAGATGTGTAGGTTAGGGTGGATTGGCCATGCTAAATTGCCGCTTTGTGTCCAAAGATGTGCGGGTCAGGTGGATTGGCCATACTAACTTGTCCCTTAGTGTCCAAAGATGTGTAGGTTGGGTGGATTGGCCATGCTAAATTGTCCCTTTGTGTCCAAAGATGTGTAGGTTAGGTGGATTGGCCATGCTAAATTGCCCCTTAGTGTCCAAAGATGTGCAGGTTAGGGTGGATTAGCCGTGCTAAATTGTCCCTTAGTGTCCAAAGATGTGCAGGTTAGGGTGGATTAGCCATGCTAAATTGCCCTTTAGTGTCCCAATGTGTTGGTTAGGGGGATTAGCAGGGTAAATACTTGGGGTTACGGGGAACAGGTCTGGGTGGGGTTGCTGCTTAGTGTTTGGGCGATTATTTAGGGTTACAGGGATAGGGCCTGGGTGGGATTGTTGTCTGTGCAGACCCAATGGGCCGAATGGCTCCTTCTGCACTGTGGGGATTCTATGATGATGAGAGCAGGGAGGTGATGATGGAGCTGTATAAAACGCTGGTTCGACCACAACTGGAGTACTGTGTGCAGTTCTGGTCGCCACACCATCAGAAGGATGTGACTGCCCTGGAGGGGGTGCGGAGGAGATTCACCAGGATGCTGCCTGGGCTGGATCGTTCCAGCAGAGAAGAGAGGCCGGTTGGAGCTGGGGTTGATTTCCTTGGAGCAGAGAAGGCCGAGGGGGGAACCTGATTGAGGTGTACTGAATGATGAGGGACGCAGATAGGAAGAAACTTTCCCCCTTGGTACAGGGTCGATAACCATGGGGGGACATCGATTTCAGGAGAATCGAGGGGAAACATTTTTTCCCCAGAGTGTGGTGGGAGGGAGGCCATGCCTCACTAACCTGGTGGAGTTTTTTGAAGAAGTGACCAGAATGGTTGACGAGGGAAGGGCCGTGGATGTCGTCTATATGGACTTTAGTAAAGCGTTTGACAAAGTCCCTCATGGTAGGCTGGTGAAAAAGGTTGGATCTCATGGGATAAAGGGGGAGGTGGCTAGATGGGTGGAGAACTGGCTTGGTCACAGAAGACAGAGGGTGGTAGTGGAAGGGTCTTTTTCCAGCTGGAGGCCTGTGACTAGTGGTGTTCCGCAGGGCTCTGTATTGGGACCTCTGCTGTTTGTGATTTATATAAATGATCTGGAAGAAGGTGTAACTGGGGTGATCAGTAAGTTTGCGGACTACACAAAACTGGCAGGACTTGCAGATAGTGAGGAACATTGTCAGAAGCTACAGAAGGATATAGATAGGCTGGAAATTTGGGCAAAGAAATGGCAGATGGAGTTCAATCCTGATAAATGCGAAGTGATGCATTTTGGTAGAAATAATGTAGGGGGGAGCTATACGATAAATGGCAGAACCATAAAGGGTGTAGATACGCAGAGCGACCTGGGTGTGCAAGTCCACAGATCCTTGAAGGTGACGTCACAGGTGGAGAAGGTGGTGAAGAAGGCATATGGCATGCTTGCCTTTATAGGACGGGGCATAGAGTATAAAAGTTGGGGTCTGATGTTGCAGATGTATAGAACGTTGGTTCGGCCGCATTTGGAATACTGCGTCCAGTTCTGGTCGCCACACGACCAGAAGGACGTGGAGACTTTAGAGAGAGTGCAGAGGAGGTTTAGCAGGATGTTGCCTGGCATGGAGGGGCTTAGTTATGAGGAGAGATTGGGTAAACTGGGGTTGTTCTCCCTGGAAAGACGGAGGATGAGGGGAGACTTAATAGAGGTGTATAAAATTATGAAAGGCACAGATAGGGTGAACGGTGGGAAGCTTTTTCCCAGGTCAGTGGTGACGTTCACGAGGGGTCATAGGTTCAAGGTGAAGGGGGGGGGAGGTTTAACACGGATATAAGAAGGACATATTTTACACAGAGGGTGCTGGGGGCCTGGAATGCGCTGCCAGGCAAGGTGGTGGAGGCGGACACACTGGGAACGTTTAAGACTTATCTAGATAGCCACATGAACGGAGTGGGAATGGAGGGATACAACAGAATGGTCTAGTTTGGACCAGGGAGCGGCACGGGCTTGGAGGGCCGAAGGGCCTGTTCCTGTGCTGTATTGTTCTTTGTTCTTTAATAATAAATCAAAATGCATTAATTTGATCTTTCTCTACACCCTAGCAATGATTTTGTAACACTATATTCTGCACCCTCTCCTTTCCTTCTCTATGAACAGTGTGGTGAACCATCGTTGGTTCCCACCAGGTAGTACTGAGCCAGGGTCTGGCCAGTACTATGAGTCTCTATATATGTTACTGTTGGGGTTAGGGTTGGGCTGTTCTACATGTTACTGTTGGGGTTAGGGTTGGGCTGTTCTACATGTTACTGTTGGGGTTAGGGTTGGGCTGTTCTACATGTTACTGTTGGGGTTAGGGTTGGGCTGTTCTACATGTTACTGTTGGGGTTAGGGTTGGGCTGTTCTACATGTTACTGTTGGGGTTAGGGTTGGGTTGTTCTACATGTTACTGTTGGGGTTAGGGTTGGGCTGTTCTACATGTTACTGTTGGGGTTAGGGTTGGGCTGTTCTACATGTTACTGTTGGGGTTAGGGTTGGGTTGTTCTACATGTTACTGTTGGGGTTAGGGTTGGGCTGTTCTACATGTTACTGTTGGGGTTAGGGTTGGGCTGTTCTACATGTTACTGTTGGGGTTAGGGTTGGGCTGTTCTACTTGTTACTGTTGGGGTTAGGGTTGGGCTGTTCTACATGTTACTGTTGGGGTTAGGGTTGGGCTGTTCTACATGTTACTGTTGGGGTTAGGGTTGGGCTGTTCTACATGTTACTGTTGGGGTTAGGGTTGGGCTGTTCTACATGTTACTGTTGGGGTTAGGGTTGGGCTGTTCTACTTGTTACTGTTGGGGTTAGGGTTGGGTTGTTCTACATGTTACTGTTGGGGTTAGGGTTGGGCTGTTCTACCTGTATTACAGTTATTGTGGTACATCCCAGTCGGGCTCCGCCTCCTGGGAGAGGTATAAAGGTCACTGCTCTGTCTGGGACCCTTTAGTCTGGGATGGTGTATTATATATGGTAGCTCTATTGGAGTAGTCAATAAAAGCCTTTATTTCCTCGAGTACCTCTAGCCTCGTGAGTTATATCGCGCATCAATTTTATTGACTACTAATTGAACTCTCGTCGTTGAAAAAAAAAACGATACAGAGAGCATGGAGCAAATGCTTAAACCCGAACGGCTTACGCTGGACCCACGTGCGGCGGGCGCCTTGAACACCTTCGACCACTGGTTGAAATGTTTTCAGGATTACCTCGAAGCCTCCGCAGCGGTCGCCACCGACGCCGACAGACTCCGGGTCCTCCACGCGAGGGTAAGCGACGCTGTATATTTAGCGATCCGTGCGGCCACCGACTACAAAGGGGCCCTCGAGCTTCTGAAGAAGCGCTACATTAAACCGCCAAACGAGATGCATGCTCGATATCTCTTAGCCACTCGACGACGGCAGCCCGGCGAAACGACGGAACAGTATGCGTGCGAGCTCCTACAGCTAGCCAGGGGCTGTAACTGCAAAGCAGTGTCGGCAGACCAGAACATGAATGACCTCGCTCGAGATGCGTTTGTGGCGGGAATCGGATGGTCTTATATCCGCCTTCGGCTGTTGGAGCAAGGTAATCTCGACCTCACTAAGTCTATCGAGCTAGCGGATGCTAGAAACGGCCTCCAAGAGCCTGGCGATGTATCCCGACAACCACGTGGAGACAGCGTGGCAGGGGCAGTCACAGACCCCACTTCATCCAGCGGGACCGAAAAACTGCGTGATTGCGTTCCCAGCCTCGGGCCTGACGACGGCAGCAGCTCCAGGCGGCCCGCGGTGTTACTTCTGTGGGGGAGTGAAGCACACTCGGCAGCGATGTCCCGCTAAAGCGGTGTTGTGCTCCGCCTGCGGCAAGAAGGGGCATTATTCGAAGGTATGCCGATCCAAACCTCCATCTAGGAACAGCAGTGCGGCCTGCGACTCCCCGGAGCCGGGTTCCTCGTCGTCGGCATCGTCAAGGGCTTCTTCCACGTGCGAGGCCAGGACGTCGCCATTCCAGACGACGGAGTCGCAAGAGACGCGCGACCACCAGCGGTCGCTGATTTTGGCGCCATGGCCCACGTGCGACCTATGGGGGCAGCCATTTTGGTCGGCACCGACCGCGAATGACCAGCAGGGGTCATCATCATCCATCTCAGCTGCCTGCAGTGGCGCCCACGAACCAACGGTGGCGTCGATCATCCTGGACCAGGCAAAGCCTCACAGACTCGACAAGTCCATGATGGACATACAGGTAAACAAACGCACGATTTATTGTCTGTTTGACAGCGGGAGCACGGAGAGCTTCATTCACCCAGACGCCGTGAAGCGGTGTGGTCTTCAGATCCAGCCTGTCAAGCAGACAATTTCGATGGCGTCAAGGTCCCGGTCTGTCACCGTGCTAGGGAGTTGCGTGGTAAATCTAACGGTGCAGGGCACGGTTTACGAGAGCTTCAAGCTCCTGGTGTTACCGCACCTTTGCGCGCCAATACTCCTCGGACTAAATTTCATGGTCCACTTGAAGAGTGTAACCCTACAGTACGGTGGGCCACTCCCTCCGCTTTCAGTGGGAGACTCGCAGCCTCTAAATTGCCCAACGCGCTCCACCTGTAGCCTCTCGACGCTTAAGATTACCACACCCTCCTTATTCCAGAATCTCGTGCCAGGCTGCAAGCCCATCGCGACTAAGAGCAGGCGTTACAGCGCTGAGGATCGGATCTTCATTCGATCTGAGGTTCAGCGGCTCCTCAAGGAAGGGATCATACAACCTAGCGCTAGTCCTTGGAGAGCGCAGGTCGTGGTGGTTAAGAATGGGAACAAACCCCGGATGGTCATAGACTATAGTCAGACCATTAACAGATACACGCAGCTGGATGCGTATCCCCTCCCGCACATATCTGACATGGTCAACCAGATTGCGCAGTACCGGGTGTTCTCCACCATCGACCTAAAGTCTGCCTACCACCAACTCCCCATTCGCCCAGAGGACCGACAATACACGGCTTTTGAGGCGGATGGTCGCTTGTACCATTTTCTAAGGGTTCCTTTTGGTGTCACCAATGGGGTCTCGGTCTTCCAGCGTGCTATGGACCGAATGGTGGACCAGAACGGACTGCGGGCTACCTTCCCGTACCTGGATAACGTCACCATCTGCGGCCATGACCAGCAGGACCACGATACCAACCTTCTTAGAATCCTACGCACTGCATCTCGCCTGAATCTGACCTACAACAGGGAGAAGTGTGTATTTCGCACGCGCCGCCTAGCTATCCTCGGATACGTGGTGGAAAACGGGGTCATTGGCCCTGATCCAGACCGTATGCGTCCCCTCCTCGAACTTCCCCTGCCCACTAGCGTCAAAGCACTGAGAAGATGCTTAGGCTTCTTCTCTTACTACGCACAGTGGGTTCCCAATTACGTGGACAAAGCCCGTCCGCTCATCAAGTCTACCTCCTTTCCCCTAGCACCAGAGACTCGTTTGGCCTTTGAAAAACTAAAAGCCGACATCGCGAAAGCCACGATGCACGCTGTCGATGAGTCCATCCCCTTCCAGGTGGAGAGCGATGCATCTGATTTCGCCCTGGCCGCCACACTTAACCAGGCGGGCAGGCCCGTCGCCTTTTTCTCTCGCACCCTCCAAGGCCCCGAAATTCGACATTCGGCGGTGGAAAAGGAGGCCCAGGCCATTGTGGAGGCCGTCCGGCATTGGCGCCATTACTTGGCGGGAAAACGGTTCTCCCTGCTCACGGACCAGCGGTCCGTGGCGTTCATGTTCAACAACACGTTACGGGGCAAGATCAAGAACGATAAGATCTTGAGGTGGAGAATCAAACTCTCCACCTATAATTACGACATCATGTATCGTCCAGGGAAGCTCAACGAGCCCTCGGATGCCCTGTCGCGTGGAACATGCGCTAGTATGCAGGAGAATCGATTGCAGGCTCTCCACAATGACCTCTGCCATCCAGGGGTCACTCGGCTCTACCACTTCGTAAAAGCCCGGAATCTACCCTACTCGGTGGAGGATGTCAGGTCCATAACCAGAAGCTGCCGGGTATGCGCGGAATGCAAACCGCACTTTTACCGACCTGACAGGGCACACCTCATTAAGGCCACTCATCCTTTTGAAAGACTGAGTGTGGATTTTAAGGGCCCCCTTCCCTCGACAGATCGGAATGTGTACTTCCTCAATGTGATTGATGAGTACTCACGATTCCCTTTTGTCATTCCCTGTTCTGATATGACCGCTGCCACGGTTATCAAGGCATTTCGTGATCTTTTCACCCTGTTCGGTTACCCCTGTTACATCCACAGTGATAGGGGCTCGTCGTTCATGAGCGATGACTTGAGGCAATACCTGCTCTCATACGGGATTGCCTCTAGTAGAACCACGAGCTACAACCCTAGGGGTAACGGACAGGTGGAACGTGAGAATGCTACAGTCTGGAAGGCTGTCTTACTGGCATTGAAGTCAAAAGGTCTTCCAGTCTCCCGTTGGCAAGAGGTGCTCCCTGATGCGCTCCACTCCATACGCTCACTCCTGTGTACGGCAACCAACGCTACTCCCCATGAGAGACTGTTTTCATTCCCTCGGAAGTCTTCCTCTGGGACCTCATTACCGTCTTGGTTGACGTACTCAGGACCTGTCCTCCTGCGGCGACATGTTAGGACCCGCAAGTCCGACCCTTTGGTTGAACAGGTCCATCTCCTCCACGCCAACCCTCAGTATGCCTATGTGGCATACCCTGACGGGCGAGAGGACACGGTCTCGATTCGAGTCCTGGCGCCAGCAGGGGGCTTGGAAACCCCTGTCGCTCCCACACCTCCTGTTAGAGACCCCCCAACCATTATTTCCCCTCCTGACACGGCACGGGCAGCATCGGGACCACCACGTAACCCTTTTACTCCCGTGTACAGCTTGCCTGAGTCCAGGAGATGGTCGCCACCTCAAGGCGTGTCCGAGCTCAGTGGATTGTCACCACCTCGGGGTCTACCGGCCCGTGAGACATTGGAGGAGCCGTTGGACACCGCCTTGGGGAGAACGTCACCGCGAGTGCCTACACCGGTGTCATCCCCGGTGTTGAGGAGGTCACAACGACGGTGCGGTCCCCCAGACCATCTGAACTTATAGACTGATGAACAATTGTTCTGTGTTTTGTACCCCGCCGGCCTTTGTCTTCAAAGGAGGGGTGAATGTGGTGAATCATCGTTGGTTCCCACCAGGTAGTACTGAGCCAGGGTCTGGCCAGTACTATGAGTCTGTATATATGTTGCTGTTGGGGTTAGGGTTGGGCTGTTCTACATGTTACTGTTGGGGTTAGGGTTGGGCTGTTCTACATGTTACTGTTGGGGTTAGGGTTGGGCTGTTCTACATGTTACTGTTGGGGTTAGGGTTGGGCTGTTCTACTTGTTACTGTTGGGGTTAGGGTTGGGCTGTTCTACATGTTACTGTTGGGGTTAGGGTTGGGCTGTTCTACATGTTACTGTTGGGGTTAGGGTTGGGCTGTTCTACATGTTACTGTTGGGGTTAGGGTTGGGCTGTTCTACATGTTACTGTTGGGGTCAGGGTTGGGCTGTTCTACATGTTACTGTTGGGGTTAGGGTTGGGCTGTTCTACATGTTACTGTTGGGGTTAGGGTTGGGCTGTTCTACATGTTACTGTTGGGGTTAGGGTTGGGCTGTTCTACATGTTACTGTTGGGGTTAGGGTTGGGCTGTTCTACATGTTACTGTTGGGGTCAGGGTTGGGCTGTTCTACATGTTACTGTTGGGGTTAGGGTTGGGCTGTTCTACATGTTACTGTTGGGGTTAGGGTTGGGTTGTTCTACATGTTACTGTTGGGGTTAGGGTTGGGCTGTTCTACCTGTAATATAGTTATTGTGGTACATCCCAGTCGGGCTCCGCCTCCTGGGAGAGGTATAAAGGTCACTGCTCTGTCTGGGACCCCTCAGTCTGGGATCGTGTATTATATATGGTAGCTCTATTGGAGTAGTCAATAAAAGCCTTTATTTCCTCGAACATCTCAAGCCTCGTGAGTTATATCGCGCATCAAATGGTATGCTTTGTATTGCACTTAAGAAACAATAGTTTAAGACTTATCTAGACAGCTATATGAACGGAGTGGGAATGGAGGGATACAAAAGAGTGGTCTAGTTTGGACCAGGGAGCGGCGTGGGCTAATTGTTCCTTGTTTCTCGTTTCAAGGCTTCATTCTACGATCATCTTGCTGGTGCCAGTACAGAGCGAGACTGCGGGTAGTTGGGAACCTGTCTCGGGGGCAGGGAATTCAGATGGTGTTCGTGGAAGTGGAAATGAATAGGGTTGGGAAGCATTTTCCGATCAGGGCCAGTGTGATCTCCTGGACTCGTTTCGATCGCCTCAGGGGGTCGGAGAGGAATTTCCCAGATTTTTTTTTCCCCACATTGGCCCTGGGGTTTTTCACTCTGGGTTTTCGCCTCTCCCTGGAGATCACATGGTCTGGAATGGGGGGGTGGGGGTGAGTTAATAGGTTGTGATGAACAAAGCATCGTAGCTGTGAGGGACAGCTCGGTGGATAGGATATTAGGATGTAGATAGGCTGGAAAATTGGGCGGGGATCCTGGATTCAGGATTCAATCCTGGACCGGGGAGCGGCGCGGGCTTGGAGGGCCGAAGGGCCTGTCCCTGTGCTGTATTGTTCTGTGTTCTTTGTTCTTTAATACTTTTCATTGTATCCCCATACATATGACAATAATAAATCAAATCAATCAAAGAACAAAGAACAAAGAACAGTACAGCACAGGAAACAGGCCCTTCGGCCCTCCAAGCCTGTGCCGTTCCTTGGTCCAACTAGACCAATCGTTTGTATCCCTCCATTCCCAGGCTGCTCATGTGACTATCCAGGTAAGTCTTAAACGATGTCAGCGTGCCTGCCTCCACCACCCTACTTGGCAGCGCATTCCAGGCCCCCACCACCCTCTGTGTAAAAAACGTCCCTCTGATGTCTGAGTTATACTTCGCCCCTCTCAGCTTGAGCCCGTGACCCCTCGTGATCGTCACCTCCGACCTGGGAAAAAGCTTCCCACTGTTCACCCTATCTATCCCCTTCATAATCTTGTATAATTGAATTAAGTTGATCTTTCTCTACATCTGAGCTATGACTGTAACACTACATTCTGCACCCTCTCCTTCTCTATGAACAGTATGCCCTGTACAGCGCAGGAAACAATACTTTTCACTGTATGTTAATACAGGTGACAATAGTGAAGCAAATCCAATCAAATTGACCCTGAGCAGTTGGGCCAATGGAAAACTGGGAGACACTAGCTGGGCCAATGGTCAGCAGATAAGGGTGGGACATTCCTGATTTCCCCACTCCTCTCCCCGCCTCTTCCCCTCCCCTCGCTCCTCTCCCTTCCCCCACTCACTTCCCTCCTCCAGTGAGTTCGGTGGAGCCGGTCTCCTGGATTCTCATTGTTCCCTGCCTGGGCCCTGGAGCTGGAGGCTGAGTTCTGATCTTTCCCTTTTATCGCCCCCCCCTCCCCCTCCTCCTCCCTGTTTAAATGCACCGTGCAGACGCTTTACAATACCCTCTGCCACCCAAACTAAAGAAAGAAAAAGCCAGGCATTGATTAAATCCAGAGGGGGGGGGGGGTGGAGGAGACGCGGTCGAGGAAACTTTCTGATCCCTGCAGCAGATTTTCTTTCAAGTGGAGCGGCAGTTTTTCAACGTCTGTGAGTAAAACCCAAAAGAGACCTTATTTTATTTTTAAATGCACGGGTGTTAGTTATAATTTCAGATCCTGGGCGATAACCCTTCTGTTTAGCAGCTCTCATTCAGAAGCAGGAGGGCGGTTCGTTCTTAAAGGGACATTGCGTGCTGTGGGGAGGGCGTTTCGTACTTAAAGGGACGTTGCGTGCTGTGGGGAGGGTGTTTCGTACTTAAAGGGACATTGCGTGCTGTGGGGAGGGCGGTTCGTACTTAAAGGGACGTTGCGTGCTGTGGGGAGGGCGTTTCGTACTTAAAAGGACGTTGCGTGCTGTGGGGAGGGTGGTTCGTACTTAAAGGGACATTGCGTGCTGTGGGGAGGGCGTTTCGTACTTAAAGGGACGTTGCGTGCTGTGGGGAGGGCGTTTCGTACTTAAAGGGACATTGCGTGCTGTGGGGAGGGCGTTTCGAACTTAAAGGGACATTTGCATGCTGTGGGGAGGGGGGGAGGAGGGCAGTTCATACTTAAAGGGACACTTGCGTGCTGTGCAGAGGGTGGTCCATACTTAAAGGGACACTTGCGTGCTGTGCAGAGGGTGGTTCATACTTAAAGGGACATTTGCGTGCTGTGCGGAGGGCGGTTCATACTTAAAGGGACATTTGCGTGCTGTGCAGAGGGTGGTTCATACTTAAAGGGACACTTGCGTGCTGTGCGGAGGGCGGTTCATACTTAAAGGGACATTTGCGTGCTGTGC
The DNA here is from genome assembly GCF_964213995.1 of Mustelus asterias. Taxonomy (NCBI): domain Eukaryota; kingdom Metazoa; phylum Chordata; class Chondrichthyes; order Carcharhiniformes; family Triakidae; genus Mustelus; species Mustelus asterias. The sequence continues at coordinate 446,347 of NW_027590302.1, read as the reverse complement.
AGAGGGTGGTTCATACTTAAAGGGACACTTGCGTGCTGTGCAGAGGGCGGTTCATACTTAAAGGGACATTTGCGTGCTGTGCAGAGGGTGGTTCATACTTAAAGGGACACTTGCGTGCTGTGCGGAGGGCGGTTCATACTTAAAGGGACATTTGCGTGCTGTGCAGAGGGTGGTTCATACTTAAAGGGACACTTGCGTGCTGTGCAGAGGGCGGTTCATACTTAAAGGGACATTTGCGTGCTGTGCAGAGGGTGGTTCATACTTAAAGGGACACTTGCGTGCTGTGCGGAGGGCGGTTCATACTTAAAGGGACATTTGCGTGCTGTGCAGAGGGTGGTTCATACTTAAAGGGACACTTGCGTGCTGTGCAGAGGGCGGTTCATACTTAAAGGGACACTTGCGTGCTGTGCAGAGGGCGGTTCATACTTAAAGGGACACTTGCGTGCTGTGCAGAGGGCGGTTCATACTTAAAGGGACACTTGTGTGATGTGGGGGAGGGTGGCTCGTACTTAAAGGGACACTTGCCTGTGAGGAGGCCAGGTCATTGAGTGCTTTTAAGACAGAGATAGACAGGTTCTTAGAACAATAGAATCCCTACAGGACAGAAGGAGGCCATTTGGCCCATCGAGTCTGCACCAACCACAATCCCACCCAGGCCCGATTCCCGTAACCCCAAATATTTACACTGAAAACCCCTCCTGACACTAAGGGGCAATTTAGCACGGCCAATCCACCTAACCCGCACATCTTTGGACCCTAAGGGGCAATTTAGCACGGCCAATCCACCTAACCTGCACATCTTTGGACACTAAGGGGTAAGTTAGCATTTTTATACAGACAAAGCATACCGTTCGTAGAGCACAAAGGGGAGAAGGATTTGATTTATTGTTGTCACCATAAGGCACAGTAACGGAATGAGGCCACTCGGCCCATCGAGTCTGCTCCGCCATTCAATCCTGGCTGATATTTTTCCCATCCCCATTCTCCTGCCTTTTCCCCATAACCCCCGATCCCCTTATTAATCAAGAACCTATCTATCTCTGTCTTAAAGACACTCAATGACCCGGCCTCCACAGCCGTCTGCGGCAAAGAGTTCCACACATTCCCCACTCTCTGGCTGAAGAAATTCCTCCTCATCTCTGTTTTAAAGGATCGTCCCTTTAGCCTGAGGTTGTGCCCTCTGGTTCTAGTTTTTCCCACCAGTGGAAACATCCTCTCCACGTCCACTCTATCCAGGCCTCGCAGTATCCTGTAAGTTTCAATAAGATCCCCCCCTCGTCCTTCTAAACTCCAACGAGTACAGACCCAGAGTCCTCAACCCGTTCCTCATACGACAAGCTCTTCATTCCAGGGATCATTCTTGTGAACCTCCTCTGGACCCTTTCCAAGGCCAGCACATCCTTCCTTAGATACGGGGCCCAAAACTGCCCACAATACTCCAAATGGGGTCTAACCAGAGCCTTGTCACATGCATTGGGATACAGTATTGTTTCTTGCGCGCTATACAGAAAAAGCATACTGTTAATAGAGTACATAGGGGAGAAGGGAAGGCGAGAGTGCAGAATATAGTGTGACAATCATAGTTACGATGTGAAGATGCTGGCGTTGGACTGGGGTGGGGCACAGTAAGAAGTCTCACAACACCAGGTTAAAGTCCAACAGGTTTATTTGGTAGCACGAGCTTTCGGAGCGCCGCCCCTTCATCAGGTGAGTGGAGAAGTAGGTTTCACAAACAGGGCATATATAGACACAATCTTCGGGTAAGCGTTCTCCAAGGCAGCCTTCACGACACACGACAGCGCAGAATCACCGAACAGAAACTGATAGCCAAGTTCCGCACACATGAGGACGGCCTCAAGAGCTTCAAGTTTTGAGGTGTCCAGATCACCAACAACCTGTCCTGGTCCCCCCCATGCCGACACTATAGTTAAGAAAGCCCCACCAACGCCTCTACTTTCTCAGAAGACGAAGGAAATTTGGCATGTCAGCCACGACTCTCCAACTTTTACAGATGCCCCATAGAAAGCATTCTTTCTGGTTGTATCACAGCTTGGTATGGGGCTCCTGCTCTGCCCAAGACCGCAAGGAACTACAAAAGGTCGTGAATGTAGCCCAATCCATCACGCAAACCAGCCTCCCATCCATTGACTCTGTCTACACTTCCCGCTGCCTCGGCAAAGCAGCCAGCATAATTAAGGACCCCCCCACGCACCCCGGACATTCTCTCTTCCACCTTCTTCTGTTGGGAAAAAGATACAAAAGTCTGAGGTCACGTACCGACCGACTCAAGAACAGCTTCTTCCCTGCTGCTGTCAGACTTTTGAATGGACCTACCTTGCATTAAGTTGATCTTTCTCTACACCCTAGCTATGACTGTAACACTACATTCTGCACCCTCTCCTTTCCTTCTCTATGAACGGTATGCTTTGTCTGTATAGCGTGCAAGAAACAATATTTTTCACTCTATGTTGATACATGTGACAACAATAAATCAAATCAAATCAACCGGGATCTTGAGTTCATGTCACACGATCTGTAACACTCACCACTTGCCTGGGCTTGCAAAATCTCACTAACTGTCCTGGCTGAAGATAATTCGCACCTCTTTAACCTGTGCTTAACCCTCTCTCCACTCACATTGTCTGCACCTGTAAAGACTCAAATACCTGTAAAGACTCGCATTCCAACCTTATCTTGCAATGGAGCCTGTTTGTAAACCCAACTCTTCACTGAAATGATGAACAAAGAACAAAGAGAATTCCAGCACAGGAACAGGCCTTTCGGCCCTCCAAGCCTGCACCGACCATGCTGCCCCGACTGAACTAAATCCCCCTACCCTTCCGGGGACCAGATGCCTCCATTCCCATCCTATTCATGTATTTGTCAAGACGCCCCTTAAAAATCACTATCGTATCCCTCTGCCTATCAATACTCTTCAGGGTTCTGCCATTTACTGTATATTTCCTATCTGTATTAGACCTTCCAAAATACGTTAACCTCACATTTGCCCGGATTAAACTTCATCTGCCATCTCTCTGCCCAAGCCTCCAACTGATCTATATCCTGCTGTAACCTCCGATGGTCCTCATCGCTATCCGCAAATCCACCAAACTTTGTGTGGTCCGCAAACTTACCAATCAAACCAGTTACATTTTCCTCCAAATCATTTAGATATATAATAAACATTACAATGCTATACAGTAAATGACAGAACGCTTAAGAGTATTGATAGGCAGAGGGATCTGGGTGTACAGGTACACAGGTCACTGAAAGTGGCAATGCAGGTGGAGAAGGTAGTCAAGAAGGCATACGGCATGCTTGCCTTCATCGGCCGGGGCATTGAGTTTAAAAATTGGCAAGTCATGTTGCAGCTTTATAGAACCTTAGTTAGGCCGCACTTGGAATATAGTGTTCAATTCTGGTCGCCCCACTACCAGAAGGATGTGGAGGCTTTGGAGAGGGGATAGAAAAGATTTACCAGGATGTTGCCTGGTATGGAGGGCATTAGCTATGAGGAGAGGTTGGAGAAACTTGGTTTGTTCTCACTGGAACGACGGAGGTTGAGGGGAGACCTGATAGAAGTCTACAAGATTATGAGAGGCATGGACAGAGTGGATAGTCAGAAGCTTTTTCCCCAGGGTGGAAGAGTCAATTACTAGGGGGCATAGGTTTAAGGTGCGAGGGGCAAGGTTTAAAGGAGATGTATGAGGCAGATTTTTTACACAGAGGGTGGTGGGTGCCTGGAACTCGCTGCCGGGGGAGGTAGTGGTTACGGAAGTGACTTTTAAGGGGCGTCTTGACAAATACATGAATAGGATGGGAATAGAGGGATACGGTCCCCGGAAGGGTAGGGGGATTTAGCTCAGTCGGGCAGCATGGTCGGTGCAGGCTTGGAGGGGCCGAAGGGCCTGTTCCTGTGCTGTAATTCTCTTTGTTCTTTATTCGATTCTTTTGCAATTGAGTTTGTGTCGATATATGCCCTGTTTGTGAACCCAACTGTCCACCTGATGAAGGGGCAGTCACAGCCAGGGTGCAGAGAAAGATCAGTTTGACATAAGGCGGATCCATTCAAAAATGAACCAGGTAGTTTTATTTAAACAATGATCGACGATGGTTGACATGGTCATCATTATGCAGATTCGTTTGAAAGGTTTATTTATTGGTGTCACAAGTCGGCTTACATTAACACTGCAATGAAGTTACTGTGAAAACCCCCTAGTCGCCATATTCTGGCACCTGTTCGGGGTAACACTGAGGGACAATCTAGCACGGCCCAATGCACCCTAACCAGCACGTCATTCGGAACGTAGGAGGAAACCCACGCAGACACGGGGAGAACATGCAGTCTCCACACAGACAGTGACCCGAGGCTGGAATTGAACCCGGGTCCCTGGTGCTGTGAGGCAGCCGTGCTAACCCACTGTGCCACCCCTTCTGCACTGGAGGGATTCTTAAGTTTCTATTCTATTGTATTGATTTGATTTATTATTGTCACATGCATTAGTATGCAGTGAAAAGTATTGTTTCTTGCGTGCTAAACAGACAAAGCATACCGTTCATAGAGAAGGAAGGAGAGGGCACAGAATGTAGTGTTACAGTCATAGCTAGGGTGGAGAGAAAGATCAACTTAATACTATTTGATTTGACTTATTATTGTCACATTTATTGGGAATGCAGTGAAGGGTATTATTGGGCGCTTTACAGACAAAGCATACCATTCATAGAGTACGCAGGGGAGAAGGCAAGGAGAGGGTGCAGAATGGAGTGTCACACGGTCACATGAATTTAAATTCCATCAGCTGCCGTTGGTGCGATTTGAACCCGTGTTCCCCTGGGGCCTCTAGATCACTCGTTCCACCGTTTATAAGAGGCGACTGGGTCATAAGATCATAAGTGACAGGAGCAGGAATCTGCCATCTGGGCCATGCAGCCTGTTTCACTATCGTGGCCTCAACTCTACTTTCCTGCTCCCTATGTCTTCTCGTCTTTCCATATTACATTCCGTTTGCCGGATCGTTGCCCAGACGATATAGGTGCAGAATTAGGCCATTCGTTCCATCGAGTCTGTTCTGCCATTCAATCCATGGCTGGTATGTTTCACAACCCATTCTCCCGCCTTTTCCCCTGTAACTTTGATCCCCCTTACCAATCGAGGATGGCCCAGTGGGTTAGCGCTGCTGCCTCACAGCGCCAGGGACCCGGGTTCGATCCCCGGCTTGGGGGGTGCGCGTGGATGTGCGCGAGTCCCACCCCCGACCCACGCCTGCGTGAGGCTCCTCCGGGTGCTCCGCTTTCCTCCCACAGTCCAAAGATGTGCAGGTTAGGGGGATTGGCCATGCTAAATTGTCCCTTAGTATCCAAAGATGTGTAGGTTAGGGTGGATTGGCCATGCTAAATTGTCCCTTAGTGTCCAAAGATGTGTAGGTTAGGGTGGATTGGCCGTGCTAAATTGTCCCTTAGTGTCCAAAGATGTGCAGGTTAGGGTGGATTGGCCATGCTAAATTGTCCCTTAGTGTCCAAAGATGTGTAGGTTAGGGTGGATTGGCCATGCTAAATTGTCCCTTAGTGTCCAAAGATGTGCAGGTTAGGGTGGATTGGCCGTGCTAAATTATCCCTTAGTGTCCAAAGATGTGCAGGTTAGGGTGGATTGGCCATGCTAAATTGTCCCTTAGTGTCCAAAGATGTGTAGGTTAGGGTGGATTGGCCATGCTAAATTGTCCCTTAGTGTCCAAAGATGTGCAGGTTAGGGTGGATTGGCCGTGCTAAATTATCCCTTAGTGTCCAAAGATGTGTAGGTTAGGGTGGATTGGCCATGCTAAATTGCCCCTTAGTGTCCAAAGATGTGTAGGTTAGGGTGGATTGCCCATGCTAAATTGTCCCTTAGTGTCCAAAGGTGTGCAGGTTAGGGTGGATTGGCCATGCTAAATTGTCCCTTAGTGTCCAAAGATGTGCAGGTTAGGGTGGATTGGCCGTGCTAAATTGCCCCTTAGTGTCCAAAGATGTGCAGGTTAGGGTGGATTGGCCATGCTAAATTGTCCCTTAGTGTCCAAAGATGTGCAGGTTAGGGTGGATTGGCCGTGCTAAATTGCCCCTTAGTGTCCAAAGATGTGTAGGTTAGGTGGATTGGCCATGCTAAATTGCCCCTTAGTGTCCAAAGATGTGTAGGTTAGGGTGGATTGGCCATGCTAAATTGCACCTTAGTGTCCTAAGATGTGCAGGTTAGGGTGGATTGGCCATGCTAAATTGTCCCTTAGTGTCCAAAGATGTGTAGGTTAGGTGGATTGGCCGTGCTAAATTGCCCCAGAGTTCCAAAGATGTGCAGGTTAGGGTGGATTGGCCGTGCTAAATTGCCCCTTAGTGTCCAAAGATGTGTAGGTTAGGGTGGATTGGCCATGCTAAATTGCCCCTTAGTGTCCAAAGATGTGCAGGTTAGGGTGGATTGGCCATGCTAAATTGCCCCTTAGTGTCCAAAGATGTGCAGGTTAGGTGGATTGGCCATGCTAAATTGTCCCTTAGTGTCCAAAGATGTGCAGGTTAGGGTGGATTGGCCGTGCTAAATTGCCCCTTAGTGTCCAAAGATGTGTAGGTTAGGGTGGATTGGCCATGCTAAATTGCCCCTTAGTGTCCAAAGATGTGCAGGTTAGGGTGGATTGGCCGTGCTAAATTGCCCCTTAGTGTCCAAAGATGTGCAGGTTAGGTGGATTGTCCATGCTAAATTGCCCCTTAGTGTCCAAAAATGTGCAGGTTACGTGGATTGGCCATGCTAAATTGCCCCTTAGTGTCCAAAGATGTGCAGGTTAGGGTGGATTGGCCATGCTAAATTGCCCCTTAGTGTCCAAAGATGTGCCGGTTAGGGTGGATTGGCCGTGCTAAATTGCCCCTTAGTGTCCAAAGATGTGCAGGTTAGGGTGGATTGGCCATGCTAAATTGTCCCTTAGTGTCCAAAGATGTGCAGGTTAGGGTGGATTGGCCATGCTAAATTGTCCCTTAGTGTCCAAAGATGTGCAGGTTAGGGTGGATTGGCCATGCTAAATTATCCCTTAGTGTCCAAAGATGTGTAGGTTAGGGTGGATTGGCCGTGCTAAATTGCCCCTTAGTGTCCAAAGATATGCAGGTTAGGGTGGATTGGCCGTGCTAAATTGCCCCTTAGTGTCCAAAGATGTGTAGGTTAGGGTGGATTGGCCATGCTAAATTGCCCCTTAGTGTCCAAAGATGTGCAGGTTAGGGTGGATTGGCCATGCTAAATTACCCCTTAGTGTCCAAAGATGTGCAGGTTAGGTGGATTGGCCGTGCTAAATTGCCCCTTAGTGTCCAAAGATGTGTAGGTTAGGGTGGATTGGCCATGCTAAATTGTCCCTTAGTGTCCAAAGATGTGCAGGTTAGGGTGGATTGGCCGTGCTAAATTGCCCCTTAGTGTCCAAAGATGTGTAGGTTAGGGTGGATTGGCCATGCTAAATTGCCCCTTAGTGTCCAAAGATGTGCAGGTTAGGGTGGATTGGCCGTGCTAAATTGCCCCTTAGTGTCCAAAGATGTGCAGGTTAGGTGGATTGTCCATGCTAAATTGCCCCTTAGTGTCCAAAAATGTGCAGGTTACGTGGATTGGCCATGCTAAATTGCCCCTTAGTGTCCAAAGATGTGCAGGTTAGGGTGGATTGGCCATGCTAAATTGCCCCTTAGTGTCCAAAGATGTGCCGGTTAGGGTGGATTGGCCGTGCTAAATTGCCCCTTAGTGTCCAAAGATGTGCAGGTTAGGGTGGATTGGCCATGCTAAATTGTCCCTTAGTGTCCAAAGATGTGCAGGTTAGGGTGGATTGGCCATGCTAAATTGTCCCTTAGTGTCCAAAGATGTGCAGGTTAGGGTGGATTGGCCATGCTAAATTATCCCTTAGTGTCCAAAGATGTGTAGGTTAGGGTGGATTGGCCGTGCTAAATTGCCCCTTAGTGTCCAAAGATGTGCAGGTTAGGGTGGATTGGCCGTGCTAAATTGCCCCTTAGTGTCCAAAGATGTGCAGGTTAGGGTGGATTGGCCGTGCTATATTGCCCATTAGTGTCCAAAGATGTGCAGGTTAGGGTGGATTGGCCGCGCTAAATTGTCCCTTAGTGTCCAAAGATGTACAGGTTAGGGTGGATTGGCCATGCTAAATTGTCCCTTAGTGTCCAAAGATGTGCAGGTTAGGTGGATTGGCCATGCTAAATTGTCCCTTAGTGTCCAAAGATGTGCAGGTTAGGGTGGATTGGCCATGCTAAATTGTCCCTTAGTGTCCAAAGATGTGCAGGTTAGGGTGGATTGGCCGTGCTAAATTGCCCCTTAGTGTCCAAAGATGTGTAGGTTAGGTGGATTGGCCATGCTAAATTGCCCCTTAGTGTCCAAAGATGTGTAGGTTAGGGTGGATTGGCCATGCTAAATTGTCCCTTAGTGTCCAAAGATGTGTAGGTTAGGGTGGATTGGCCATGCTAAATTGCACCTTAGTGTCCAAAGATGTGCAGGTTAGGGTGGATTGGCCATGCTAAATTGTCCCTTAGTGTCCAAAGATGTGTAGGTTAGGTGGATTGGCCGTGCTAAATTGCCCCAGAGTTCCAAAGATGTGCAGGTTAGGGTGGATTGGCCGTGCTAAATTGCCCCTTAGTGTCCAAAGATGTGTAGGTTAGGGTGGATTGGCCATGCTAAATTGCCCCTTAGTGTCCAAAGATGTGCAGGTTAGGGTGGATTGGCCGTGCTAAATTGCCCCTTAGTGTCCAAAGATGTGCAGGTTAGGGTGGATTGGCCATGCTAAATTGCCCCTTAGTGTCCAAAGATGTGCAGGTTAGGTGGATTGGCCGTGCTAAATTGCCCCTTAGTGTCCAAAGATGTGCAGGTTAGGGTGGATTGGCCATGCTAAATTGCCCCTTAGTGTGCAAAGATGTGCAGGTTAGGTGGATTGGCCGTGCTAAATTGCCCCTTAGTGTCCAAAGATGTGTAGGTTAGGGTGGATTGGCCATGCTAAATTGTCCCTTAGTGTCCAAAGATGTGCAGGTTAGGGTGGATTGGCCGTGCTAAATTGCCCCTTAGTGTCCAAAGATGTGTAGGTTAGGGTGGATTGGCCATGCTAAATTGTCCCTTAGTGTCCAAAGATGTGCAGGTTAGGGTGGATTGGCCGTGCTAAATTGCCCCTTAGTGTCCAAAGATGTGCAGGTTAGGGTGGATTGGCCATGCTAAATTGCCCCTTAGTAGAACATAGAACATAGAACAGTACAGCACAGAACAGGCCCTTCGGCCCACGATGTTGTGCCGACCTTCATCTGAAACCAAGATCAAGCTATCCCACTCCCTACCATCCTGGTGTGCTCCATGTGCCTATCCAATAACCGCTTAAATGTTCCTAAAGTGTCTGACTCCACTATCACTGCAGGCAGTCCATTCCACACCCCAACCACTCTCTGCGTGAAGAACCTACCTCTGATATCCTTCCTATATCTCCCACCATGAACCCATTCGTGTCCAAAGATGTGCAGGTACATTCAAAAGTCTGACAGCAGCAGGGAAGAAGCTGTTCTCGAGTCGGTCGGTACGTGACCTCAGACTTTTGTATCTTTTTCCCGACGGAAGAAGGTGGAAGAGAGAATGTCCGGGGTGCGTGGGGTCCTTAATTATGCCGGCTGCTTTTCCCCGAGGCAGCGGGAAGTGTAGACAGAGTCAATGGGTGGGAGGCTGGTTTGCGTGATGGATTGGGCTACATTCACGACCCTTTGTAGTTTCTTGCGGTCTTGGGCAGAGCAGGAGCCCCAGACCAAGCTGTGATACAACCAGAAAGAATGCTTTCTATGGGGCATCTGTAAAAGTTGGTGAGAGTCGTAGCTGACATGCCAAATTTCCTTAGTCTCCTGAGAAAGTCGAGGCGTTGGTGGGCTTTCTTAACTATAGTGTCGGCATGGGGGGGACCAGGACAGGTTGTTGGTGATCTGGACACCTAAAAACTTGAAGCTCTCGACCCCTTTCTACTTCGTCCCCGGTGATGTAGACAGGAGCATGTTCTCCTTTACGCTTCCTGAAGTCGATGACAATCTCCTTTGTTTTATTGACATTGAGGGAGAGATTATTGTTGCTGCACCAGTTCACCAGATTCTCTCTCTCATTCCTGTTCTCTGTCTCAGCACTGTTTGAGTTCAACTTCAAATAAAGCAACCCTCTCAACTCCGGAATCAACCTGGCGAATCTCCTCTGCACCCCCTCCAGTCCCAGTATATTCTTTCTCAAGAAAGGGTCGGGACAGGCCAGGCTTGTATCCGCGGGAGTTTAGAAGAGCGAGAAGGGACTTTATCTAAACATTCCTGGCCACTCTCTCTCTCTCTCTCTGCCCCTGCCCCTTTCTCTCTCTCTCTCTGCCCTGCCTCCCTCTCTCTCTCTGCCCCTGCCTCCCTCTCTCTCCCTCCCTGTCTCTCTCTCTCTCTCTCTTCCTCCCTGTCTCTCTTTCTCTCTCCCTGCCTCTCTCTCTCTCTCTGCCCCTGCCCCTCTCTCTCTCTCTCTCTGCCCCTGCCTCCCTTTCTCTCTCTCTCTCTCTCTCTCTGCCCCTGCCCCTTTCTCTCTCTCTCTCTCTCTGCCCCTGCCTCCCTCTCCGCCTTTCTTTCTCTCTCTCTCTCTCTACCAGCCTCTCTCTCCCCCTCTCTGCCTCTCTCTCTCTCTCCCAGCCCTTCTCTCTCTCCCAGCCCTTCTCTCTCTCCCTCTCTCTCCCTGCCCCTCTCTCTCTCTCTCTCCCTGCCCCTCTCTCTCTCCGAGCCTCCCTCTCCACGTCATTGAGTGTATTTAAGACAGAGATAGATAGGTTCTTAGAATCATAGAATCCGACAGTGCAGAAGGAGGCCATTCGGCCCATCGAGTCAACACCGACCACAACCCCACCCAGCCCCTATCCCCATGGGTAGCACTGCTGCTTCACAGCGCCAGAGACCCGGGTTCGATTCCCGGCTTGGACAAAGAACAAAGAAAATTACAGCACAGGAACAGGCCCTTCGGCCCCTCCAAGCCTGCACCGACCATGCTGCCCGACTGAACTAAATCCCCCTACCCTTCCGGGGACCATATCCCCGATATCCCCGGGGCGCCACAGTGGCACAGTGGTTAGCACTGCTGCTTCACAGCTCCAGGGACCTGGGTTCGATTCCCGGCTCGGGTCACTGTCTGTGTGGAGTTTGCACATTCTCCTCGTGTCTGCGTGGGTTTCCTCCGGGTGCTCCAGTTTCCTCCCACAGTCCAAAGATGTGCAGGTTAGGTTGATTGGCCATGATAAAATTGCCCCTTAGTGTCCTGGGATGTGTAGGTTAGAGGGATTAGTGGGTGGATATGGGGGTAGGGTCTGGGTGGGATTGTGGTCGGTGCAGACTTGATGGGCCGAATGGCCTCTTTCTGTACTGTAGGGTTTCTATGATTTCTATGATATCCCTCTATTCCCATCCTATTCACGTATTTGTCAAGACGCCCCTTAAAACTCACTATCGTATCTGCTTCCACTACCCCGGCAGCGAGTTCCAGGCACCCACCACCCTCTGTGTAAAAAATCTGCCTCGTACATCTCCTTTAAACCTTGCCCCTCGCACCTTAAACCTGTTCCCCCCGAGTAATTGACTCTTCCACCCTGGAAAAAAGCTTCTGACTATCCACTCTGTCCATGCCTCTCATAATCTTGGAGACTTCTATCAGGTCGCCCCTCAACCTCCGTCGCTCCAGTGAGAACAAACCGAGTTTCTCCAACCTCTCCTCATAGCTAATGCCTTCCATACCAGGCAACATCCTGGTAAATCTTCTCTGTACCCTCTCCAAAGCCTCCACATCCTTCTGGTAGTGTGGCGACCAGAATTGGACACTTGATTCCAAGTCCAGCCTAACTAAGGTTCTATAAAGCTGCAACATGACTTGCCAATTTTTAAACTCAATACCCTGGCCGATGAAGGCAAGCATGCCGTATGCCTTCTTGACTACCTTCTCCACCTGCGTTGCCACTTTCAGTGACCTGTGTACCTGTACACCCAGATCCCTCTGCCTATCAATACTCTTAAGGGTTCTGCCATTTACTGCTTGGGTCAGTGTGTGGAGTCTGCACATTCTCCCCGTGTCTGCGTGGGTTTCCTTCAGGTGCTCCGGTTCCCTCCCACAGTCTGAAAGACGTGCTGGTTAGGGTGCATTGGGCCGTGCTAAATTCTCCCTCAGTGTAACCCGAACAGGCCCCGTAGCGTGGCGACTAGGGGATTCTCACAGTAACTTCATTGCAGTGTTAATGTAAGCCGACTTGTGACGATTAAATAAACTTGACTTGAACTTTACAGAATTCCATTCATTTACACTAACTAATCCCCCTGAAAATAGGGGGCAATTTAGCACGGCCAGTTCACCTAACCTGCACATCTTTGGACACGAAGGGACAATTTAGCATGGCCAATCCACCCTAACCTGCACATCTTTGGACACTAAGGGACAATTTAGCATGGCCAATCCACCTAATCCGCACATCTTTGGACACTAAGGGACAATTTAGCATGGCCAATCCACCTAACCTGCACATCTTTGGACACTAAGGGACAATTTAGCATGGCCAATCCACCCCAACCTGCATCTTTGGACACTCAGGGACAATTCAGCATGGCCAATCCACCCTAACCTACACATCTTTGGATACTAAGGGGCAATTTAGCACGGCCAATCCACCCTAACCTGCACATCTTTGGACACTAAGGGACAATTTAGCATGGCCAATCCACCCTAACCTACACATCTTTGGACACTAAGGGACAATTTAGCATGGCCAATCCACCCTAACCTGCACATCTTTGGACACTAAGGGACAATTTAGCATGGCCAATCCACCTAATCCGCACATCTTTGGACACTAAGGGACAATTTAGCATGGCCAATCCACCCTAACCTGCACATCTTTGGACACTAAGGGACAATTTAGCATGGCCAATCCACCCCAACCTGCATCTTTGGACACTCAGGGACAATTCAGCACGGCCAATCCACCCTAACCTACACATCTTTGGATACTAAGGGGCAATTTAGCACGGCCAATCCACCCTAACCTACACATCTTTGGACACTAAGGGACAATTTAGCATGGCCAATCCACCTAATCCGCACATCTTTGGACACTAAGGGGCAATTTAGCATGGTCATTCCACCCTAACCTGCACATCTTTGGGACACTAAGGGACAATTTAGCATGACCAATCCACCTAATCCGCACATCTTTGGACACTAAGGGACAATTTAGCATGGCCAATCCACCCTAACCCGCACATCTTTGGACACTAAGGGACAATTTAGCACGGCCAATCCACCTAACCTGCACATCTTTGGACACTAAGGGACAATTCAGCATGGCCAATCCACCTAACCTGCACATCTTTGGACACTAAGGGACAATTCAGCATGGCCAATCCACCTAACCTGCACATCTTTGGACACGAAGGGGCAATTTAGCACGGCCAATCCACCCTAACCTGCACATCTTTGGACACTAAGGGGCAATTTAGCATGGCCAATCCACCCTAACCTGCACATCTTTGGACACTAAGGGGCAATTTAGCACGGCCAATCCACCCTAACCTGCACATCTTTGGACACTAAGGGGCAATTTAGCACGGCCAATCCACCCTAACCTGCACATCTTTGGACACTAAGGGACAATTTAGCACGGCCAATCCACCCTAACCTGCACATCTTTGGACACTAAGGGACAATTTAGCACGGCCAATCCACCCTAACCTGCACATCTTTGGACACTAAGGGGCAATTTAGCACGGCCAATCCACCCTAACCTGCACATCTTTGGACACGAAGGGATAATTTAGCACGGCCAATCCACCCTAACCTGCACATCTTTGGACACTAAGGGACAATTTAGCATGGCCAATCCACCTAACCTGCACATCTTTGGACACTAAGGGACAATTTAGCATTACCAATCCACCCTAACCTGCACATCTTTGGACACTAAGGGGCAATTTAGCACGGCCAATCCACCCTAACCTGCACATCTTTGGACACTAAGGGGCAATTTAGCATGGCCAATCCACCCTAACCTGCACATCTTTGGACACTAAGGGACAATTTAGCACGGCCAATCCACCCTAACCTGCACATCTTTGGACACTGAGGGACAATTTAGCATGGCCAATCCACCCTAACCTGCACATCTTTGGACACTAAGGGACAATTTAGCACGGCCAATCCACCCTAACCTGCACATCTTTGGACACTAAGGGGCAATTTAGCACGGCCAATCCACCCTAACCTGCACATCTTTGGACACTAAGGGATAATTTAGCACGGCCAATCCACCCTAACCTGCACATCTTTGGACACTAAGGGACAATTTAGCATGGCCAATCCACCTAACCTGCACATCTTTGGACACTAAGGGACAATTTAGCATGGCCAATCCACCTAACCTCTACATCTTTGGACAGTAAGGGACAATTTAGCATGGCCAATCCATCTAACCTGCACATCTTTGGACACTAAGGGGCAATTTAGCATGGCCAATCCACCCCAACCTGCATCTTGGACACTCAGGGACAATTCAGCATGGCCAATCCACCCTAACCTACACATCTTTGGATACTAAGGGGCAATTTAGCACGGCCAATCCACCCTAACCTGCACATCTTTGGACACTAAGGGACAATTTAGCATGGCCAATCCACCTAATCCGCACATCTTTGGACACTAAGGGGCAATTTAGCATGGCCAATCCACCCTAACCTGCACATCTTTGGGACACTAAGGGACAATTTAGCATGGCCAATCCACCTAATCCGCACATCTTTGGACACTAAGGGGCAATTTAGCATGGCCAATCCACCCTAACCTGCACATCTTTGGACACTAAGGGACAATTTAGCACGGCCAATCCACCTAACCTGCACATCTTTGGACACTAAGGGACAATTCAGCATGGCCAATCCACCTAACCTGCACATCTTTGGACACTAAGGGACAATTCAGCATGGCCAATCCACCTAACCTGCACATCTTTGGACACTAAGGGACAATTTAGCACGGCCAATCCACCCTAACCTGCACATCTTTGGACACTAAGGGAGAATTTAGCATGGCCAATCCGCCCTAACCTGCACATCTTTGGACACTAAGGGGCAATTTAGCACGGCCAATCCACCCTAACCTGCACATCTTTGGACACTAAGGGGCAATTTAGCATGGCCAATCCACCCTAACCTGCACATCTTTGGACACTAAGGGACAATTTAGCACGGCCAATCCACCCTAACCTGCACATCTTTGGACACTAAGGGACAATTTAGCACGGCCAATCCACCCTAACCAGCACATCTTTGGACACTAAGGGGCAATTTAGCATGGCCAATCCACCCTAACCTGCACATCTTTGGACACTAAGGGACAATTTAGCACGGCCAATCCACCCTAACCTGCACATCTTTGGACACTAAGGGACAATTTAGCATGGCCAATCCACCCTAACCTGCACATCTTTGGACACTAAGGGACAATTTAGCACGGCCAATCCACCTAACCTGCACATCTTTGGACACTAAGGGGCAATTTAGCACGGCCAATCCACCCTAACCTGCACATCTTTGGACACTAAGGGATAATTTAGCACGGCCAATCCACCCTAACCTGCACATCTTTGGACACTAAGGGACAATTTAGCATGGCCAATCCACCTAACCTCTACATCTTTGGACACTAAGGGACAATTTAGCATGGCCAATCCATCTAACCTGCACATCTTTGGACACTAAGGGGCAATTTAGCATGGCCAATCCACCCTAACCTACACATCTTTGGACACTAGGGGACAATTTAGCATGGCCAATCCACCCCAACCAGCATCTTTGGACACTCAGGGACAATTCAGCATGGCCAATCCACCCTAACCTACACATCTTTGGATACTAAGGGGCAATGTAGCACGGCCAATCCACCCTAACCTGCACATCTTTAGACACTAAGGGACAATTTAGCATGGCCAATCCATCTAACCTGCACATCTTTGGACACTAAGGGGCAATTTAGCATGGCCAATCCACCCTAACCTACACATCTTTGGACACTAAGGGGCAATTTAGCATGGCCAATCCACCTAACCTAATCATCTTTGGGACACTAAGGGACAATTTAGCACGGCCTGTCCACCCTAACCTGCACATCTCTGGACACTAAGGGACAATTTAGCACGGCCAATCCACCCTAACCTGCACATCTTTGGACACTAAGGGACAATTTAGCACGGCCAATCCACCTAACCTGCACATCTTTGGACACTAAGAGGCAGGAGATTCAGAGGGGATTTGAGAAAGAAAATGGTGCTCGGAGAGAGGTGGGAATCTGCAATGGATAGCCTGGGAAGGTAGTCAATCTTTTTGCCCCATCCAATAATATGAGGGACAAATGAAAAGGAGTAGCTCCTGAGAGAAAAACCAAAGCAGAAAGGAAATTGAAAACATCAAACTAAAAATGTGGTTGAATATGGTTTTGGGCCCCGTATCTAAGGAAGGATGTGCTGACCTTGGAAAGGGTCCAGAGGAGGTTCACAAGAATGATCCCTGGAATGAAGAGCTTGTCGTATGAGGAACGGTTGAGGACTCTGGGTCTGTACTCAAAGAACAAAGAACAAAGAACAATACAGCACAGGAACAGGCCCTTCGGCCCTCCAAGCCCGCGCCGCTCCCCGGTCCAGGATTGAATCCTGAATCCAGGATCCCCGCCCAATTTTCCAGCCTATCTACATACCAATATCCTATCCACCGAGCTGTCCCTCACAGCTACGATGCTTTGTTCATTACAACCTATTATCTCACCCCCACCCTCCCATTCCAGACCATGTGATCTCCAGGGAGAGGCGAAAACCCAGAGTGAAAAACCCCAGGGCCAATATGGGGAAAAAAAATCTGGGAAATTCCTCTCCGACCCCCTGAGGCGATCGAAACGAGTCCAGGAGATCACAATGGCCCCAATCGGAAAATGCTTCCCAACCCTAGTCATTTCCACTTCCACGAACACCATATGAATTCCCTGCCCCCGAGACAGGTTCCCAACTATCCGCAGTCTCACTCTGTACTGGCACCAGCAAGATGATCGTAGAATGAAGCCTTGAAACGAGAAACCAGGAACAATTAGCCCGCGCCGCTCCCTGGTCCAAACTAGACCACTCTTTTGTATCCCTCCATTCCCACTCCGTTCATATAGCTGTCTAGATAAGTCTTAAACGTTCCCAGTGTGTCCGCCTCCACCACCTTGCCCGGCAACACATTCCAGGCCCCCACGACCCTCTGTGTGAAATATGTCCTTCTGATATCTGTGTTAAACCTCCCCCCCTTCACCTTGAACCTATGACCCCTCGTGAACGTCACCACCGACCCGGGGAAAAGCTTCCCACCGTTCACCCTATCTATGCCTTTCATAATTTTATACACCTCTATTAAGTCTCCCCTCATCCTCCGTCTTTCCAAGGAGAACAACCCCAATTTCCCCAATCTCTCCTCATAACCAAGCCCCTCCATACCAGGCAACATCCTGGTAAACCTCCTCTGTACTCTCTCCAAAGCCTCCACGTCCTTCTGGTAGTGTGGCGACCAGAACTGGACGCAGTATTCCAAATGCGGCCGAACCAACGTTCTATACATCTGCAACATCAGACCCCAACCTTTATACTCTATGCCCCGTCCTATAAAGGCAAGCATGCCATATGCCTTCTTCACCACCTTCTCCACCTGTGACGTCACCTTCAAAGATCTGTGGACTTGCACACCCAGGTCCCTCTGCGTCTCTACACCCTCGTTGGAGTTTAGAAGGATGAGGGGGGATCTTATTGAAACTTACAGGATACTGTGAGGCCTGGATAGAGTGGACGTGGAGAGGATGTTTCCACTAGTAGGAAAAACTAGAACCAGAGGCACAACCTCAGGCTAAAGGGACGATCCTTTAAAACAGAGATGAGGAGGAATTTCTCCAGCCAGAGAGTGGGGAATGTGTGGAACTCTTTGCCGCAGAAGGCTGTGGAGGCCGGGTCATTGAGAGTCTTTAAGACAGAGATAGATAGGTTCTTGATTAATGAGGGGATCAGGGGTTATGGGGAAAAGGCAGGAGAATGGGGATGGGAAAAATATCAGCCATGATCGAATGGTGGAGCAGACTCGATGGGCCGAATGGCCTAATTCTGCTCCTATATCTTATGGGCTTATGGTCTAAAGGGGTTGATAACATACCCCAGTGCCCCGTGGGCACGGAAGACCTCGACGGTGCCCTCGGACTCCACACGCGTCCTCTCCTCCCAGGGACACCCGGCAGCGAATGTAGGTGGGGTTAGAGGGGCAGAGAGTCTGTTGGGATGATCCCCTTTTTTTCCTCCCCCCTCCAGTCGCCCGTCATCTGGCCCTGTTGATGGCGAGCCTCGACAGGGGCAGGTTCATGAGGCGCTCTCCCTGTGGGGGTGGAGAAAGTGTGGGGATAGGTGCAGGAGGGAGCGTGCTGGGGTGCCGTACGTGTAGGGAAAGTGGGCGGGGGGAGGGAGGGGGTTGCGAACCATCGGGATCAGACGATGTACGGTGAGTGGAGTTGCGCAGCTTGGTGTTCTGTGCTCCCGCAGCTCACCGCAGTAGAACAAAGAAAATTACAGCACAGAAACAGGCCCTTCGGCCCTCCAAGCCTGCACCGACCATGCTGCCCGACTGAACTAAAACCCCTTCCCCTTCCGGGGACCATATCCCTCTATTCCCATCCTATTCATGTACTTGTCAAGATGCCCCTTAAAACTCACTATCGTATCCGCTTCCACTCCCTCCCCCGACAGCGAGTTCCAGGCACCCACCACCCTCTGTGTAAAAAATCTGCCTCATACATCTCCTTTAAACCTTGCCCCTCGCACCTTAAACCTGTGCCCCCCGAGTACAAAGAACAAAGAACAATACAGCACAGGAACAGGCCCTTCGGCCCTCCAAGCCCGCGCCGCTCCCCGGTCCAGGATTGAATCCTGAATCCAGGATCCCCGCCCAATTTTCCAGCCTATCTACATCCTAATATCCTATCCACCGAGCTGTCCCTCACAGCTACGATGCTGTGTTCATCACAACCTATTAACTCACCCCCACCCCCCCCATTCCAGACCATGTGATCTCCAGAGAGAGGCGAAAACCCAGAGTGAAAACCCCAGGGCCAATGTGGGGAAAAACAAATCTGGGAAATTCCTCTCCGACCCCCTGAGGCGATCGAAACGAGTCCAGGAGATCACACTGGCCCTGATCGGAAAATGCTTCCCAACCCTATTCATTTCCACTTCTGCTTTACGAACACCATCTGAATTCCCTGCCCCCGAGACAGGTTCCCAACTATCCGCAGTCTCGCTCTGTACTGGCACCAGCAAGATGATCATAGAATGAAGCCTTGAAACGAGAAACAAAGAACAATTAGCCCGCGCCGCTCCCTGGTCCAAACTAGACCACTCTTTTGTATCCCTCCATTCCCACTCCGTTCATATAGCTGTCTAGATAAGTCTTAAACGTTCCCAGTGTGTCCGCCTCCACCACCTTCCCCGGCAACACATTCCAGGTCCCCACGACCCTCTGTGTAAAATATGTCCTTCTGATATCTGTGTTAAACCCCCCCCCCCTTCACCTTGAACCTATGACCCCTCGTGAACGTCACCACCGACCCGGGGAAAAGCTTCCCACCGTTCACCCTATCTATGCCTTTCATAATTTTATACACCTCTATTAAGTCTCCCCTCATCCTCCGTCTTTCCAAGGAGAACAACCCCAGTTTCCCCAATCTCTCCTCATAACCAAGCCCCTCCATACCAGGCAACATCCTGGTAAACCTCCTCTGCACTCTCTCCAAAGCCTCCACGTCCTTCTGGTAGTGTGGCGACCAGAACTGGACGCAGTATTCCAAATGCGGCCGAACCAATGTTCTATACATCTGCAACATCAGTCCCCAACTTTTATACTCTATGCCCCGTCCTATAAAGGCAAGCATGCCATATGCCTTCTTCACCACCTTCTCCACCTGTGACGTCACCTTCAAAGATCTGTGGACTTGCACACCCAGGTCCCTCTGCGTCTCTACAACCTTTATGGTTCTTCCATTTATCGTGTAGCTCCTCCCTACATTATTCCCACCAAAATGCATCACTTCGCATTTATCAGGATTGAACTCCATCTGTCATTTCCTTGCCCAAATTTCCAGCCTATCTATATCCTTCTGTAGCCTCTGACAATGCTCCTCACTATCTGCAAGTCATGTTCCTCACTATCTGCAAGTCACTCTCCTCATAGCTAATGCCCTCCATACCAGGCAACATCCTGGTGAATATTTTCCGTACCCTCTCCAAAGCCTCCACATCCTTCTGGTAGTGTGGCGACCAGAATTGAACACTGTATTCCAAGTGAGGCCTGAATAAGGTTCTGGGAAAAGACTCTGACCATCCACTCTATCCAAGCCTGTCATAATCTTGTAAACCTCTATCAGGTCCCCCCTCATCCTCCGACGCTCCAATGAAAACAATCCAAGTTTGTTCAACCTTTCTTCATAGTCCATATCCTCCAAACCAGGCAACATCCTGGTAAATGTCTTCTGCACCCTTTCCACTGCATCAACATCCTTCCAGTAGTGTGGCGAGCAGAATTCAGACCATAAGACATAGGAGCAGAATGAGGCCGCTCGGCCCATCGAGTCTGCTCCGCCATTCAATCACGGCTGATATTTTTCTCATCCCCATTCTCCTGCCTTTTCCCCATAACCCCTGATCCCCTTATTAATCAAGAACCTATCTATCTCTGTCTTAAAGACACTCAATGACCCGGCCTCCACAGCCTTCTGCGGCAAAGAGTTCCACACATTCCCCACTCTCTGGCTGAAGAAATTCCTCCTCATCTCTGTTTCAAAGGATCGTCCCTTTAGCCTGAGGTTGTGCCCTCTGGTTCTAGTTTTTCCTACTAGTGGAAACATCCTCTCCACGTCCTCTCTATCCAGGCCTTGCAGTATCCTGTAAGTTTCAATAAGATCCCACCCCCTCATCCTTCTAAACTCCAACAAGTACAGACCCAGAGACTGGGACTTGACGGTTTGAGTTATAAGGAGATGCTGGATAGACTGGGACTTTTTTCTCTGGAGCGTAGGAGGCTGAGGGGTGACCTTATAGAGGTCTATAAAATAATGAGGGGCACAGATCAGCTAGATAGTCAATATCATTTCCCAAAGGTAGGGGAGTCTAAAACTAGAGGGCAGAGGTTTAAGGTGAGAGGGAAGAGATAGAAAAGTGTCCAGAAGGGCAATTTTTTCACACAGAGGGTGGTGAGTGTCTGGAACAAGCTGCCAGAGGCAGTAGTAGAGGCGGGTACAATTTTGTCTTTTAAAAAGCGTTTAGACAGTTACATGGGTACGATGGGTATAGAGGGATATGGGCCAAACGCGGGCAATTGGGACTAGCTTAGGAGTTTTTAAAAAAAGGGTGGCATGGACAGGTTGGGCCGAAGGGCCTGTTTCCATGCTGTAAACCTCTATGACTCAGAATCCTCGAGCATTCCTCATAGGACAAACTCTTCATTCCAAGGGTCATTAATATTCCAAGTAAGGTCCAAGTAAGGTCTTCCAAGGGTAGGTCTTATGAGGAAAGGTTGAGGGAGCTAGGGCTGTTCTCTCTGGAGCGGAGGAGGCTGAGGGGAGACTTAATAGAGGTTTATAAAATGATGAAGGGGATAGATAGAGTGAACGTTCAAAGACTATTTCTTCGGGTGGATGGAGCTATTACAAGGGGGCATAACTATAGGGTTCGTGGTGAGAGATACAGGAAGGATATCAGAGGTAGGTTCTTTATGCAGAGAGTGGTTGGGGTGTGGAATGGACTGCCTGCAGTGATAGTGGAGTCAGACACTTTAGGAACATTTAAGCGGTTATTGGATAGGCACATGGAGCACACCAGGATGATAAGAACATAAGAACATAAGAAATAGGAGCAGGAGTAGGCCATCTAGCCCCTCGAGCCTGCCCCGCCATTCAATAAGATCATGGCTGATCTGACGTGGATCAGTACCACTTACCCGCCTGATCCCCATAACCCTTAATTCCCTTACCGATCAGGAATCCATCCATCCGCGCTTTAAACATATTCAGCGAGGTAGCCTCCACCACCTCAGTGGGCAGAGAATTCCAGAGATTCACCACCCTCTGGGAGAAATCAAGAATTTATAAGACCATAAGACATAGGAGCGGAAGTAAGGCCATTCGGCCCATCGAGTCCACTCCACCATTCAATCATGGTTGATTTCAACTCCATTTACCCGCTCTCTCCCCATAGCCCTTAATTCCTCGAGAAATCAAGAATTTATAAGAGAAGAAGTTCCTCCTCAACTCTGTCTTAAACCGACCCCCCTTTATTTTGAGGCTGTGTCCTCTAGTTTTAACTTCCTTACTAAGTGGAAAGAATCTCTCCGCCTCCACCCTATCCAGCCCCCGCATTATCTTATAAGTCTCCATAAGATCCCCCCTCATCCTTCTAAACTCCAACGAGTACAAACCCAATCTCCTCAGCCTCTCCTCATAATCCAAACCCCTCATCTCCGGTATCAACCTGGTGAACCTTCTCTGCACTCCCTCCAATGCCAATATATCCTTCCTCATATAAGGGGACCAATACTGCACACAGTATTCCAGCTGCGGCCTCACCAATGCCCTGTACAGGTGCATCAAGACATCCCTGCTTTTATATTCTATCCCCCTCGCGATATAGGCCAACATCCCATTTGCCTTCTTGATCACCTGTTGTACCTGCAGACTGGGCTTTTGCGTCTCATGCACAAGGACCCCCAGGTCCCTTTGCACGGCAGCATGTTTTAATTTGTTTCCATTGAGATAGTAATCCCATTTGTTATTATTTCCTCCAAAGTGTATAACCTCGCATTTCTCAACGTTATACTCCATTTGCCATATCCTCGCCCACTCACTCAGCCTGTCCAAATCTCTCTGCAGATCTTCTCCGTCCTCCACACGATTCACTTTTCCACTTATCTTTGTGTCGTCTGCAAACTTCGTTACCCTACACTCCGTCCCCTCCTCCAGATCATCTATATAAATGGTAAACAGTTGCGGCCCGAGTACCGATCCCTGCGGGATAGGGAGTGGGATAGCTTGATCTTTGTTTCAGATAAAGCTCGGCACAACATCGTGGGCCGAAGGGCCTGTTCTGTGCTGTACTGTTCTATGTTCTAACCTCCGACCGATCAATTTTATTTATTTTGTCCCCACAGAGCTCCGGGGAGGCGAGGGAGCGATGATGGGGAGTCCGAAACGCGCCTCGCCCGAGGGTCTGGTGGGGGAGGAGACGGAGTCTTGGCAGACGGCGGACGTTGGATGCAAAGGGAGTCCGAAACGCGCCTCGCCCGAGGGTCTGGTGGGGGAGGAGACGGAGTCTTGGCAGACGGCGGACGTTGGATGCAAAGGGAGTCCGAAACGCGCCTCGCCCGAGGGTCTGGTGGGGGAGGAGACGGAGTCTTGGCAGACGGCGGACGTTGGATGCAAAGGGAGCCCAGACCGCGCCTCGCCCGAGGGTCTGGTGGAGGAGGAGACGGAGTTGTGGCGGACGGCAGATTTGGCCGGCGGAGGGAGCGTGGGGGCCCTCGACGAGCGCCGCCGGCACAAGTGCCTGGCCTGTGGGCGCGCCTTCAGCCGCCCCTCCAACCTGGCGCGTCACCAGTGCAGCCAGGGCGGCGAGGAGCCTCACCGCTGTGAGGAGTGCGGGGCTGGCTTCAGGCTGGCCGCCGAGCTGGCGGCCCACAGGCCCAGCCACGGCGGGGCGCGACCCTTCGCTTGCGCCGAGTGCGGCAAGCGTTTCACCCGGGCCTCCCACCTGCTGACCCACCGCCGGGTCCACACGGGCGAGCGACCCTACCCGTGCGCCGTCTGCGGCAAGGGCTTTAACCAGTCGTCCAACCGCCTGAGGCACCAGAGAGTGCACGCCGGGCAGCGGCTCTTTGTCTGCCCGCTGTGCGGTGACGGTTTCACCGACTCATCCACCCTGCTGCGTCACCGGCGCCTCCACACGGGCGAACGCCCCTTCGCCTGCCCGGACTGCGGCAAGCGTTTCACCCGCTCCTCCCACCTGCGGACGCACCGCCGTCTCCACACGGGCGAGCGCCCCTACCCCTGCCCGGACTGCGGGCGCCGCTTCACCCAGTCCTCCCACCTGCTGACCCATCGGCACGTCCACGCCCCCGAGCGCCCCTTCCGATGCCCGCTGTGCGGCCGAGGCTTCGTCCAGCTCTCCCACATGCTGAGCCACCGGTTCTCCCACACCGAGGAGGAAGGGGGGGAAGAGGGAGCGTCGCCCAACTCGCCCGCCTCCGGAGAGGGCGAGGAAAACCCCCGGGGGCTCCCGCAGAAAGCTCAGTGAATGGGGATGACGGGGGAGCTGGTGGGAGGTACGGGGATGGGTTGGTGGGCACCAGAGTTTGGGGGGAGGGTTTGCAGGGGTAGTATCTCGCCCAGTTCCCTCCCCCCTGCTGCGGTCCGACTGGCACCGGACCAGAACCTCAACAGCCCTCGGCTGTTTGGCGTGGAGGGGTAGGGGGGCAATGTACTCTGATCATCCAATTCAATATCCTGATTTTCCCCCCCCCTTTCCCCCATATCCCGCGATCCCTTTAGCCCCAAGAGCTTTAGAGTCATAGAGGTTTACAGCATGGAAACAGGCCCTTCGGCCCAACTTGTCCATGCCGCCCTTTGTGTTTTAAACCTCCAAGCTAATCCCAATTGCCCGCGTTTGGCCCATATCCCTCTACCTTACCCATGTAACTGTCTAAAGACTTTTTAAAAGACAAAATTGTACCCGCCTCTACTACTGCCTCTGGCAGCTTGTTCCAGACACTCACCACCCTCTGTGTGAAAACATTGCCCCCCTGGACACTTTTGTATCTCTCACCTTAAACCTATGCCCTCTAGTTTTAGACTCCCCTACCTTTGGGAAAAGATGTTGACTATCTAGCTGATCTGTGCCCCTCATTATTTTATAGACCTCTATAAGATCACCCCTCAGCCTCCTACGCTCCAGAGAAAAAAGTCCCAGTCTATCCAGCCTCTCCTTACAACTCAATCCATCAAGTCCCGGTAACATCCTAGTAAATCTTTTCTGAACTCTTTCTAGTTTAATAATATCCTTTCTATAATCGGGTCACCAGAATTGTGCACAGTTCTGGTCACCCTATTATATTTAACATGGCCAATCCGCCTAACCTGCACATCTTAGGATACTAAGGGATAATTTAGCACGGCCAATCCACCCAACCTGCTCATCTTTGGACACTAAGGGGCAATTTGGCATGGCCAATCCACCCTAACCTGCACATCTTTGGTCACTAAGGGGCAATTTAGCATGGCCAATCCACCCAACCTACACATCTTTGGACACTAAGGGGCAATTTAGCATGGCCAATCCACCCTAACCTGTACATCTTTGGACACTAAGGGACAATTTAGCACGGCCAATCCACCCTAACCTACACATCTTTCGGACTGTGGGAGGAAACCGGAGGAAACCCACGCCGACACAGGGGAGAATGTGCAGACTCCACACAGACAGTGGCCCAAGCCGGGAATCGAACCCGGGTCCCTGGCGCTGTGAGGCAGCAGTGCTAACCCACTGTGCCACCGTGCTGCCCGTGAGTTCCTGAGACTCAGTACCCTCTGAGGGAAAACATTTCTCCCTCATCTCCGTCTGAAAGGGGTCGCCCCCTTATTTTTAAACAGTGACCACCCCCCCTCCCCCCAAGTTCTAGATTCTCACACGAGAGGAAAAGTCCTCTCTACATCCACCCTGTCCAGACGCACCCCCGCCTCAGGATCTTAAAGGTTTTAATTAAGTCGCCTCTCGCTCTTCTGAACTCCAGTGGATAAAAGCCTGGCCTGTCCCGGACCTTTCCCCGTCAGACAACCCACCCATTCCCGGGATTCAACCTTCTCCAAACTGTTTCCAACACAGTTACATCTTTCTTCAATAGAGTGATACTGTGCTGATCACTAATTGCCAAACTGTTGGAACAGGCAAAAACCAAGCCAACAGTAACTTGTATTTTTCTTTCAGTAGCTGTGAAAAGTGTTAGAGAATATAGTTTGCAACGAATGTACAAAACTGGAATAAAGATATTCTTCTTTAAAGTTTAAAGTTTGTTTATTCGTCGCAAGTAAGGCTTACATTCGCACTGCAGTGAGGTTACTGGTCTCCTTACTTGAGAAAGGATATACTGGCACTGGAGGGGGTGCAGAGGAGATTCACTCGGTTGATCCCGGAGTTGAGAGGGTTGGCTTATGAGGAGAGACTGAGTAGACTGGGGCTATACTCATTGGAATTCAGAAGAATGAGGGGAGATCTTATAGAAACATATAAGATTATGAAGGGAATAGATAAGATAGAAGCAGGGAAGTTGTTTCCACTGGTGGGTGAAACTAGAACTAGGGGGCATGGTCTCAAAATAAGGGGGAGCAGATTTAGGACTGAGTTGAGGAGGAACTTCTTCACACAAAGGGTTGTGAATCTGTGGGATTCCCTGCCCAGTTGAGGCTCCCTCATTGGATGTTTTTAAGGCAAGGATAGATAGATTTTTGAACAGTGAAGGAATTAAGGGTTATGGTGAGCGGGCGGGTAAGTGGAGCTGAGTCCACGAAAAGATCAGCCATGATCTTATTGAATGGTGGAGCAGGATCGAGGGGCCAGATGGCCCCTCATTACAGGAGGGACGTGGAAATGATTGAAAGGGTGCAGAGAAGATTTACAAGGATGTTGCCTGGATTGGGGGGGCATGCCCTATGAGGATAGGCTGAGGGAGCTCGGTCTTTTCTCCTTGGAGAGGCGAAGGATGAGAGGTGACCTGATAGAGGTGTACAAGATGTTGAGAGGTATAGATCGGGTGGACTCTCGGAGGCTTTTTCCCAGGGCTGAAATGGCTGCTACGAGAGGACACAGGTTTAAGGTGCTGGGGAGTAGGGACAGAGGAGATGTCAGGGGGAAGTTTTTCACTCAGAGGGTGGTGGGTGAGTGGAATTGGCTGCCGTTAGTGGTGGTGGAGGTAAACTCGATGGGGTCTTTTAAGAGACTCCTGGATGAGTACATGGGACTTAATAGGATTGAGGGTTATAGGTAAGCCTATATATAAGCCTAGGTAGGTAGGGACATGACCGGCGCAACTTGTGGGCCGAAGGGCCTGTTTGTGCTGTAGTTTTTTCTATGTTCTATGCCTACTCCGAGTTCTTATGTACTGTGAAATTCCTCGAGTCACCACACTCCATCACCTGTTCCGGTCAATGCACCCGAACCAGCACGTCTTTCAGACTGTGGGAGGAAACCAGAGCACCCGGCGGAAACCCACGCAGACACGGGGAGAATGTGCAGACTCCGCACAGACAGTGACCCAAGTCGGGAATCGAACCCAAACCTGAATGGACCTACCTTGCATTAAGTTGATCTTTCTCTACACCCTAGCTGTGACTGTAACACTACATTCTGCACTCTCTCCTTTCCTTCTCTATGATCGGTATGCTTTGTCTGTATAGCGCGCAAGAACAATACTTTTCACTGTATGCGAATGCATGTGACAATAATAAATCAAATCAAATCGATGTGAGGCAGCAGTGCTAACCAGGATTTTACCAGGATGTTGCCTGGTATGGAGGGTCTTAGCTATGAGGAGAGATTGGGTAGACTGGGCTTGTTCTCCCTGGAAAGACGGAGAATGAGGGGAGATCTAATAGAGGTATACAAGATTATGAAGGGTATAGATAGGGTGAACAGTGGGAAGCTTTTTCCCAGGTCGGAGGTGACGATCACGAGAGGTCACGGGCTCAAGCTGAGAGGGGCGAAGTATAACTCAGACATCAGAGGGATGTTTTTTACACAGAGGGTGGTGGGGGCCTGGAATGCGCTGCCAAGTAGGGTGGTGGAGGCAGGCACGCTGACATCGTTTAAGACTTACCTGGATAGTCACATGAGCAGCCTGGGAATGGAGGGATACAAACGATTGGTCTAGTTGGACCAAGGAGCGGCACGGTAGCACAGTGGTTAGCACTGCTGCTTCACAGCTCCAGGGTCCCGGGTTCGATTCCCGGCTCGGGTCGCTGTCTGTGTGGAGTTTGCACATTCTCCCCGTGTCTGCGTGGGTTTCCTCCGGGTGCTCCGGTTTCCTCCCACAGTCCAAAGATGTGCGGGTTAGGTTGATTGGCCAGGTTAAAAAATTGCCCCTTAGAGTTCTGGGATGAGTTGGTTAGAGGGATTAGCGGGTAAAATATGTGGGGGTAGGGCCTGGGTGGGATTGTGGTCGGTGCAGACTCGATGGGCCGAATGGCCTCCTTCTACACTGTAGGGTTTCTATGATTTCTAGTTGGACCAAGGAGCGGCACAGGCTTGGAGGGCCGAAGGGCCTGTTTCCCGTGCTGTATTGTTCTTTGTTAACCATTGTGCCGCCCTACAGCAGAGATTTGTTCCTTTTTCTCAGACTACAGAAGACTGGATTTATGCAGGGAACCAAGTTGAATTCTGGTTTTGGGTGCTACAGTGGTTAGCATTGCCTCATAGTGCCAGGGACCTGTGTTCGAACCCGGCCTCAGGTGGCAGTCTGTGCGGAGTTTGTGTAAAGGAGAACATGACCCTATCTACATCAACGGGGATGAAGTAGAAAGGGTCGAGAGCTTCAAGTTTTTAGGTGTCCAGATCACCAACAACCTGTCCTGGTCCCCCCCATGCCGACACTATAGTTTAGAAAGCCCCACCAACGCCTCTACTTTCTCAGAAGACTAAGGAAATTTGTCATGTCAGCTACGACTCTCACCAACTTTTACAGATGCCCCACAGAAAGCATTCTTTCTGGTTGTATCACAGCTTGGTCTGGGACTCCTGCTCTGCCCAAGACCGCAAGGAACTACAAAAGGATCGTGAATGTAGCCCAATCCATCACGCAAACCAGCCTCCCATCCATTGAACAGTGAATACAGGAGTTGGGACGTCTTGTTGAAGTTGTACAAGACGTTGGTAAGGCCACACTTGGAATACTGTGTACAGTTCTGGTCACCCTATTATAGAAAGGATATTATTAAACTAGAAAGAGTGCAGAAAAGATTTACTCGGATGCTACCGGGACTTGAAATCATAGAATCCTAGAAATCACAGAAACCCTACAGTACAGAAAGAGGCCATTCGGCCCATCGAGTCTGCACCGACCACAATCCCACCCAGGCCCTACCCCCATATCCCTACATATTTTACCCACTAATCCCTCTAATCTACGCATCTCAGGACACTAAGGGGCAATTTTAGCATGGCCAATCAACCTAACCCGCACATCTTTGGATTGTAGGAGGAAACCGGAGCACCCGGAGGAAACCCACGCAGACACGAGGAGAATGTGCAAACTCCACACAGACAGTGACCCAAGCCGGGAATCAAACCCAGGTCCCTGGAGCTGTGAAGCAGCAGTGCTAACCACTGTGCTACTGTGTGGTTTGAGTTATAAGGAGAGGCTGGATAGACTGGGACTTTTTTCTCTGGAGCGTAGGGGGCTGAGGGGTGATCTTATAGAGGTCTATAAAATAATGAGGGGCACAGATCAGCTAGATCGATAATATCTTTTCCCAAAGGTAGGGGAATCTAAAACGAGAGGGCATAGGTTAAAGGTGAGAGGGGAGAGACACAAAAGGGTGCAGAGGGGCAATTTTTTCACACAGAGGGTGGAGAGCGTGTGGAACGAACTGGCAGGAGTAGTAGTAGAGGCGGGTACAATTTTGTGTTTTAAAAAGCGTTTAGACAGTTACATGGGTAAGATGGGTTTAGAGAGATATGGGCCAAACACGGGCAATTGGGACTAGCTTAGGGGTTTAAAAAAAGGGGCGGCATGGACAAGTTGGGCTGAAGGGCCTGTTTCCGTGCTGTAAACCTCTGTGACTCTCTGACTCTAAAACCTTTAGTTTCACACTATTAGTACTCTATTATGTACATTTTTATTAAATTAAATATAACAGCAGTAAAGTCCAGTTCAGTCTTTCTCTTCCAGCATCGCGCACACCTCTTCCTTTCATCAAAGTCATTATAAAGCATCAACAATCATGTCCTCTGCTCCTGCTTTTTCGCAACACGCTGCTACAGTTAGGCTGCTTGCAATGTCTTGACAAAATGCTCCTCCTGTTTTTGATCCAGTTTTAATTCCAAATTAATTCCATCATTCTGTGGCCATGGCAGTGGCCGCGTCTCCGGAGTGGAGTCCGGCCCTGTAACTCAGAGGGCTAAGGAAAAGAGGAGGAAGGCAGTGTTAATCGGGGACTCAACAGTCAGGGGGACGGACACATGGGATTGAGGGTGATTTAGCGGTTTGGATCAGGAATTGGCTAGCTGTAAGGAAACAGAGGGTGGTGGTTGATGGGAAATATTCATCCTGGAGTTCAGTTACTAGTGGTGTACCGCAAGGATCTGTTTTGGGGCCACTGCTGTTTGTCATTTTTATTAATGACTTGGATGAGGGCGTGGAAGGATGGAATAGTAAATTTGCGGATGACACTAAAGTCGGTGGAGTTGTAGACAAGTGCGGAGGGAAGTGGCAGGTTACAGAGGGACATAGATAAGCTGCAGAGCTGGGCTGAGAGGTGGCAAATGGAGTTTAATGCGGAAAAATGTGAGGTGATTCACTTTGGAAGGAGTAACAGGATTACAGAGTACTGGGCTAATGGTAAGATACTTGGTAGTGTGGATGAACAGAGGGATCTGGGTGTCCATGTGCATAGATCCCTGAAAGTTGGCACCCAGGTTGATAGGGTTGTTAAGAAGGCGTACGGTGTGTTAGCTTTTATTGGTAGAGGGATTGAGTTTCGGAGCCAGGAGGTCATGCTGCAACTGTACAAAACTCTGGTGCGGCCGCATTTGGAGTATTGCGTACAGTTCTGGTCGCCGTATTATAGGAAAGATGTGGAAGTGTTGGAAAGGGTGCAGAGGAGATTTACCAGGATGTTGCCTGGTATGGTGGGAAAATCGTATGAGGAAAGGCTGAGGGGCTTGAGGTTGTTTTCGTTAGAGAGAAGAAGGTTAAGAGGTGACTTAATAGAGGCATACAAGATGATCAGAGGATTAGATAGGGTGGACAGTGAGAGCCTTTTTCCTCGGATGGTGTTGGCTAGCACGAGGGGACATAGCTTTAAATTGAGGGGTGAGAGATATAGGACAGATGTTAGAGGTAGGTTCTTTACTCAGAGAGTAGTAAGGGCGTGGAATGCCCTGCCTGCAGCAGTGGTGGACTTGTCAACGTTGAGAGCGTTCAAATGGTTATTGGATAAACATATGGATGATATTGGAATAGTGTAGATTAGAGGGGCTTTAGATTGGTTCCACTGGTCGGCGCAACATCGAGGGCCGAAGGGCCTGTACTGCGCTGTAATGTTCTACGTTCTATGTTCTAGATACAGACATAAGCATGTTAACATCACATTGTTCTATGAATGGATATATTTCCTACGTCAGTGCCTATCAATGATTTGGTTTCAGTCTATTCATCCAGGAATTGGTTTTCCTGCATTTATGTATTCCAATTCCCATTTGTGCCTAATCTCTTTAACAGACCCTTTTATCCCGGGACTGTCCTTTATCTAAAAATGCCTCAAGCCCTGGTTCCCTGCAGCATTTGTTCCCTGCATGTTTTAACTTTTAATAACTGTCAGTGCCTGTTTCATGTCTCTTTTCCCAGGTGACCGTTTATGGGCCAGGCAGCCATGTTGTGAAACCCTCTCATGTTTTCCCCACTTCACTAAGTTGCCCCTTCGTGTCCCAAAGATGTGTAGGTTGGGGGGATTGACCATGCTAAATTGCCCCTTAGTGTCCAAAGATGTGCAGGTTAGGTGGATTGGCCATGCTAAATTGTCCCTTAGTGTCCAAAGATGTGCAGGTTAGGTGGATTGGGCATGCTAAATTGTCCCTTAGTGTCCAAAGATGTGTAGGTTAGGGTGGATTGGCCGTGCTAAATTGTCCCTTAGTGTCCAAAGATGTGTAGGTTAGGGTGGATTGGCCGTGCTAAATTGCCCCTTAGTGTCCAAAGATGTGTAGGTTAGGGTGGATTGGCCGTGCTAAATTGTCCCTTAGTGTCCAAAGATGTGCAGGCTCGATGGGCCGAATGGACTCCTTCTGCACTGCAGGCATTCGATGATTTGCTGACTTTGTCAATGAGGCCCTGTCCCTCTGCAGGCTGGCTCAGCTTCACATGTACACTCAGGGCCATCCAGAAGGGTCACGTCTCCCTGTGTCCTTGCTGGTGAACTGGCCCAACAGATCCACTGTCACCCAGTCCAACTCCACCTCCTGTCAGGAAATATTAGAATCATAGAACACTGCTATTCATAAGGAGGCCATTCAGCCCTTCGACGACAATCCACCCCAGGCCCTCTTCCCATTACCCCACAGATTTATCCTGATAATCCCCGACACTAAGGGGCAATTTTACCCGGCCAATCAAACTAACCCTCAGCCTCGGCTCACTGTCTGTGTGGAGTTTGCACGTTCTCCCCGTGTCTGCATGGGTTTTCTCCGGGTGCTCCGGTTTCCTCCCATTGTCCAAAGATGTGCAGGTTAGGGTGGATTGGCCATGCTAAATTGTCCCTTAGTGTCCAAAGATGTGCAGGTTAGGGGGATTGGCCGTGCTAAATTGTCCCTTAGTGTCCAAAGATGTGTAGGTTAGGGTGGATTGGCCATGCTAAATTGTCCCTTAGTGTCCAAAGATGTGCAGGTTCGGTGGATTGGCCGTGCTAAATTGTCCCTTAGTGTCCAAAGATGTGTAGGTTAGGTGGATTGGCCATGCTAAATTGTCCCTTAGTGTCCAAAGATGTGTAGGTTAGGGTGGATTGGCCATGCTAAATTGTCCCTTAGTGTCCCAAAAATGTGCAGGTTAGGGTGGCTTGGCCATGCTAAATTGTCCCTTAGTGTCCCAAAGATGTGCAGGTTAAGGTGGCTTGGCCGTGCTAAATACCCCCTTGGTGTCCAAAGATGTGTAGGTTCGCTGGATTGGCCATGCTAAATTGCCCCTTCATGTCCAAAGATGTGGAGGTTAGGGGGATTGGCCATGCTAAATTGTCCCTTAGTGTCCAAAGATGTGCAGGTTAGGGTGGATTGGCCATGCTAAATTGTCCCTTAGTGTCCAAAGATGTGCAGGTTAGGTGGATTGGCCATGCTAAATTGTCCCTTAGTGTCCAAAGATGTGCAGGTTAGGGTGGATTGGCCGTGCTAAATTGTCCCTTAGTGTCCAAAGATGTGCAGGTTAGGGTGGATTGGCCATGCTAAATTGTCCCTTAGTGTCCAAAGATGTGCAGGTTAGGTGGATTGGCCATGCTAAATTGTCCCTTAGTGTCCAAAGATGTGCAGGTTAGGTGGATTGGCCGTGCTAAATTGTCCCTTAGTGTCCAAAGATGTGTAGGTTAGGGTGGATTGGCCGTGCTAAATTGTCCCTTAGTGTCAGGAGGGCCAGCAGGGTTAATACATGGCGTGTACAGGGACAGAGCCTGGGTGGCCATGTTGTCAGTGCAGGCTCGATGGGCCGAATGGACTCCTTCTGCACTGCAGGCATTCGATGATTTGCTGACTTTGTCAATGAGGCCCTGTCCCTCTGCAGGCTGGCTCAGCTTCACATGTACACTCAGGGCCATCCAGAAGGGTCACGTCTCCCTGTGTCCTTGCTGGTGAACTGGCCCAACAGGTCCACTGTCACCCAGTCCAACTCCACCTCCTGTCAGGAAATATTAGAATCATAGAACACTGCTATCCATAAGGAGGCCATTCAGCTCTTCGACCACAATCCACCCCAGGCCCTCTCCCCATTACCCCACAGATTTATCCTGATAATCCCCGACACTAAGGGGCAATTTTACCCGGCCACTCAAACTAACCCTCAGCCTCGGCTCACTGTCTGTGTGGAGTTTGCACGTTCTCCCCGTGTCTGCATGGGTTTCCTCCGGGTGCTCCGGTTTCCTCCCACAGTCCAAAGATGTGCAGGTTAGGGTGGATTGGCCATGCTAAATTGCCCCTTAGTGTCCAAAGATGTGCAGGTTAGGGTGGATTGGCCATGCTAAATTGTCCCTTAGTGTCCAAAGATGTGTAGGTTAGGGTGGATTGGCCATGCTAAATTGTCCCTTAGTGTCCAAAGATGTGTAGGTTAGGGTGGATTGGCCGTGCTAAATTGTCCCTTAGTGTCCAAAGATGTGCAGGTTAGGGTGGATTGGCCATGCTAAATTGTCCCTTAGTGTCCAAAGATGTGCAGGTTAGGTGGATTGGCCATGCTAAATTGTCCCTTCGTGTCCAAAGATGTGTAGGTTAGGTGGATTGGCCATGCTAAATTGTCCCTTCGTGTCCAAAGATGTGCAGGTTAGGGTGGATTGGCCGTGCTAAATTGTCCCTTAGTGTCCAAAGATGTGTAGGTTAGGTGGATTGGCCATGCTAAATTGTCCCTTCGTGTCCAAAGATGTGTAGGTTAGGTGGATTGGCCATGCTAAATTGTCCCTTCGTGTCCAAAGATGTGCAGGTTAGGGTGGATTGGCCGTGCTAAATTGTCCCTTAGTGTCCAAAGATGTGCAGGTTAGGGTGGATTGGCCATGCTAAATTGTCCCTTAGTGTCCAAAGATGTGCAGGTTATGTGGATTAGCTGTGCTACATTGCCCCTCAGTGTCCAAAGACAGAAACATAGAAAAACTACAGCAGAAAACAGGCCCTTCGGCCCCACAAGTTGTGCCGAACATATCCCTACCTTTTAGACCTACCTATAACCCTCCATCCTATTAAGTCCCATGTACTCATCCAGGAGTCTCTTAAAAGACCCGATTGAGTTTGCCTCCACCACCACTGACGGCAGCCGATTCCACTCGCCCACCACCCTCTGTGTGAAAAACTTACCCCTAACATTTCCCCTGTACCTACCCCCCAGCACCCTAAACCTGTGTCCTCTCGTAGCAGCCATTTCAGCCCTGGGAAAAAACCTCTGAGTCCACCCGATCTATGCCTCTAAACATCTTATATACCTCTATTAAGTCTCCTCTCATCAAAGAACAAACAAAGAACAAAGAACAGTACAGCACAGGAACAGACCCTTCGGCCCTCCAAGCCCGTGCCGCTCCCTGGTCCAAACTAGACCATTCTTTTGTATCCCTCCATTCCGACTCCGTTCATGTGGCTATCTAGATAAGTCTTAAACTTTCCCAGTGTGTCCGCCTCCACCACCTTGCCTGGCAGCGCATTCCAGGCCCCCAGCACCCTCTGTGTAAAATATATCCTTCTGATATCTGTGTTAAACCTCCCCCCCCTTCACCTTGAACCTATGACCCCTCATGAACGTCACCACCGACCCGGGGAAAAGCTTTCCACCGTTCACCCTACGGCTCTCCAAGGAGAAAAGACGAGCTCCTTCAGCCTATCCTCATAAGGCATGCCACTCAATCCAGGCAACATCCTTGTAAATCTCCTCTGCACCCTTTCAATCTTTTCCACATCCTTCCTGTAATGAGGCGACCAGAACTGAGCACAGTACTCCAAGTGGGGTCTGACGAGGGTCTTATATAGCTGCATCATTATCCCCGGACTCCTAAACTCAATCCCTTGATTGATAAAGGCCAGCACACCATATGCCTTCTTAACCACCTCCTCCACCTGCGGGGCCGATTTCAGAGTCCTATGGACCCGGACCCCAAGGTCCTTCTGATCCTCTACAGTACTAAGAGTCTTTCCCTTAATATTGTACTCCTTCATCCCATTTGACCTGCCAAAATAGACCACTACGCATTTATCTGGGTTGAAGTCCATCTGCCACTTGTCCGCCCAGTATTGCATCCTATCTATGTCCCTCTGTAACTTCTGACATCCCTCCAGACTATCCACAACCCCACCAACCTTCGTGTAATCGGCAAACTTACCAGTTCCCAGAACAGATCCCTGGGGCACACCACTGGTGACCGACCTCCATTTAGAAAAAGACCCATCTATACCCACTCTCTGCCTTCTTTGGGCAAGCCAGTTCTGGATGCACTGGGCAGCAGCCCCTTAGATCCCATGCCCTCTCACTTTTTCTAGAAGCCTTGCATGGGGAACCTTATCGAACACCTTGCTAAAATCCATATAAACCAGATCTACCGCTTTCCCTTCGTCAATGTGTTTAGTCACATTTTCGAAGAACTCCACCAGGCCCGTAAGGCAAGATCTGCCTTTGACAAAGCCATGCTGAGTATTCTTGAGCATACTAAACCCCTCTAAATGCTCATAAATCTTGTCCCTCAGGATCTTCTCCATCTGTTTACCAACCACTGAGGTTAGACTCACCGATCGGTAATTTCCTGGGCTATCCCTATTCCCCTTCTTGAAAATAGGAACCACATCCGCAATCCTCCGGCACCTCTCCCGTCTCCATCGATGATGCACAGATCATCGCCTGAGGCTCTGCAATCTCTTCCCTCGCCTCCCACAGTAACCTGGGGTACATCCCATCCGGACCCGGCGACTTATCTATCTTGATGCCATTCAAAGATTCCAGCACAACCTCTTTGTTAAAGTCCACATACTCAATCTTTTCAGTCCACCGCAAGCCCACAGTACATCCACCCATGTCCTTCTCCTCTGTGAAAACCGAGGCAAAATACTCATTAAGCACCTCTGCCATTTCTACTGGTTCCGTACTGATTTTCCCGCCTTCACCTTTTATAGGCCCTATTCCTTCACATCTCATCCTTTTACTCTTCACATATTTATAGAACGCCTTAGGGTTTTCCTTAATCCTACCTGCCAAGGCCTTCTCGTGACCCCTTCTGGCTCTCCTAATTTCCTTCTTTAGTCCCTTCCTACAAGCCGTATACTCATCTAGATCCCTATCTTCGCAGATGTGTAGGTTAGGGTGGATTGGCCATGCTAAATTGCCCCATAGTGTCCAAAGATGTGCAGGTTAGGGTGGATTGGCCATGCTAAATTGCCCCATAGTGTCCAAAGATGTGCAGGTTAGGGTGGATTGGCCATGCTAAATTGCCCCCTTACTGTCCAAAGATGTGGAGGTTAGGGTGGATTGGCCATGGTAAATTGCCCCTTGGTGTCCAAAGATGTGCAGGTTAGGGTGGATTGGCCGTGCTAAATTGCCCCCTTAGTGTCCAAACATGTGCAGGTTAGGGGGATTGGCCATGCTAAATTGCCCCTTAGTGTCCAAAGATGTGGAGGTTAGGGTGGATTGGCCATGGTAAATTGCCCCTTGGTGTCCAAAGATGTGCAGGTTAGGGTGGATTGGCCGTGCTAAATTGCCCCCTTAGTGTCCAAACATGTGCAGGTCAGGTGGATTGGCCATGCTAAATTGCCCCTTAGTGTCCAAAGATGTGCAGGTTAGGGTGGATTGGCCGTGCTAAATTGTCCCTTAGTGTCCAAAGATGTGCAGGTTAGGGTGGATTGGCCGTGCTAAATTGTCCCTTAGTGTCCAAAGATGTGCAGGTTCGGTGAATTGGCCGTGCTAAATTGTCCCTTAGTGTCAGGTGGACTAGCAAGTTAAATATGTGGGGTTACAGGGTTCGGGATTGTGGTCAGTGCAGGCATGATGAGCTGAATGGCCTCCTTCTGCACTGCAGTGATTCTATGATTCTATGATCTTTGGAATGTGGGAGGAAACAGGAGCACCCGTAACGCTACGTATTTACCCCTTCTGACACTAAGGGGCAATATAGCATGGCCAATCCACCCTAACCTGCACATCTTTGGACACTAAGGGGCAATTTAGCACGGCCAATCCACCCTAACCTACACATCTTTGGACACTAAGGGGCAATTTAGCACGGCCAATCCACCCTAACCTGCACATCTTTGGACACTAAGGGGCAATTTAGCATGGCCAATCCACCCTAACCTACACATCTTTGGACACTAAGGGGCAATTTAGCACGGCCAATCCACCCTAACCTACACATCTTTGGACACTAAGGGACAATTTAGCATGGCCAATCCACCCTAACCTACACATCCCAGGACACTAAGGGGCAATTTAGCATGGCCAATCCACCCTAACCTACACATCTTTGGACACTAAGGGGCAATTTAGCATGGCCAATCCACCCTAACCCGCACATCTTTGGACACTAAGGAACAATTTAGCATAGCCAATCCACCCTAACCTGCACATCTTTGGACACTAAGGGACAATTTAGCACGGCCAATCCACCTAACCTACACATCTTTGGACACTAAGGGACAATTTAGCACGGCCAATCCACCTAACCAGCACATCTTTGGACACTAAGGGACAATTTAGCATGGCCAATCCACCCTAACCCGCCCATCTTTGGACACTAAGGGACAATTTAGCACGGCCAATCCACCCTAACCTGCACATCTTTGGATACTAAGGGACAATTTAGCACGGCCAATCCACCTAACCAGCACATCTTTGGACACTAAGGGACAATTTAGCACGGCCAATCCACCCTAACCTGCACATCTTTGGACACTAAGGGACAATTTAGCATGGCCAATCCACCCTAACCTGCACATCTTTGGACACTAAGGGGCAATATAGCATGGCCAATCCACCCTAACCTGCACATCTTTGGACACTAAGGGACTATTTAGCATGGCCAATCCACCCTAACCTACACATCTTTGGACACAAAGGGGCAATTTAGCACGGCCAATCCACCCTAACCTGCACATCTTTGGACACTAAGGGACAATTTAGCACGGCCAATCCACCCTAACCTGTACCTCTTTGGACACTAAGGGACAATTTAGCATGGCCAATCCACCCTAACCTGCACATCTTTGGACACTAAGGGACTATTTAGCATGGCCAATCCACCCTAACCTACACATCTTTGGACACAAAGGGGCAATTTAGCACGGCCAATCCACCCTAACCTGCACATCTTTGGACACTAAGGGACAATTTAGCATGGCCAATCCACCCTAACCTGCACATCTTTGGACACTAAGGGACAATTTAGCACGGCCAATCCACCCTAACCTGTACATCTTTGGACACTAAGGGGCAATTTAGCATGGCCAATCCACCCTAACCTGTACATCTTTGGACACTAAGGGGCAATTTAGCATGGCCAATCCACCCTAACCTGCACATCTTTGGACACTAAGGGACAATTTAGCACGGCCAATCCACCCTAACCTACACATCTTTGGACACTAAGGGGCAATTTAGCATGGCCAATCCACCCTAACCTGCACATCTTTGGACACTAAGGGGCAATTTAGCATGGCCAATCCACCCTAACCTACACATCTTTGGACACTAAGGGGCAATTTAGCATGACCAATCCACCCTAACCTACACATATTTGGACACTAAGGGACAATTTAGCACGGCCAATCAACCCTAACCTACACATCTTTGGACACTAAGGGACAATTTAGCACAGCCAATCCACCCTAACCTACACATCTTTGGACACTAAGGGACAATTTAGCACGGCCAATCAACCCTAACCTACACATCTTTGGACACTAAGGGGCAATTTAGCACGGCCAATCCACCCTAACCTACACATCTTTGGACACTAAGGGACAATTTAGCATGGCCAATCCACCCTAACCTACACATCTTTGGACACTAAGGGACAATTTAGCATGGCCAATCCACCCTAACCTACACATCTTTGGACACTAAGGGACAATTTAGCATGGCCAATCCACCCTAACCTACACATATTTGGACACTAAGGGACAATTTAGCACGGCCAATCAACCCTAACCTACACATCTTTGGACACTAAGGGGCAATTTAGCACGGCCAATCCACCCTAACCTACACATCTTTGGACACTAAGGGGCAATTTAACATGGCCAATCCACCCTAACCTGCACATCTTTGGACACTAAGGGACAATTTAGCACGGCCAATCAACCCTAACCTACACATCTTTGGACACTAAGGGGCAATTTAGCACGGCCAATCCACCCTAACCTGCACATCTTTGGACACTAAGGGGCAATTTAGCATGGCCAATCCACCCTTACCTGCACATCTTTGGACTGTGGGAGGAAACCCACTCAGACACGGGGAGAACGTGCAAACTCGACAAAGACATTCACCCAATTGAACCCGGATCCCTGGTGCAGCACAGGAACAGGCCCTTCGGCCCTCCAAGCCTGTACCGACCATGCTGCCCGACTGAACTAAAACCCCCTACCCGTGGTGCGGCACGGTAGCACAGTGGTTAGCACTGCTGCTTCACAGCTCCAGGGACCTGGGTTCGATTCCCGGCTTGGGTCACTGTCTGTGTGGAGTTTGCACATTCTCCTCGTGTCTGCGTGGGTTTCCTCCGGGTGCTCCGGTTTCCTCCCACACTCCAAAGATGTGCGGGTTAGGTTGATTGGTTATGCTAAAAATTGCCCTTGGTGTTCTGAGATGCGTAGGTTAGAGGGATTGGTGGGTAAAATATGCAGGGATATGGGGGTAGGGCCTGGGTGGGATTGTGTTCGGTGCAGACTCGATGGGCCGAATGGCCTCTTTCTGTACTGTAGGGTTTCTATGTTCCCCAATTTAATACCTTCCGGGAAACATATCCCTCTCTTTCCATCCTATTCATGTATTTGTCAAGACGCCCCTTAAAACTCACTATCGTATCCGCTTCCAGTACCTCCCCCGGCAATGAGTTCCAGGCACCCACCACCCTCTGTGTAAAAAATCTGCCTCGTACATCTCCTTTAAACCTTGCCCCTCACACCTTAAACCTGTGCCCCCTAGTAATTGACTCTTCCACCCTGGGGAAAAAGCTTCTGACTATCCACTCTGTCCATGCCTCTCATAATCTTGTAGACTTCTATCAGGTCTCCCCTCAACCTCCATCACTCCAGTGAGAACAAACCGAGTTTCTCCAACCTCTCCTCATAGCTAATGCCCTCCATACCAGGCAACATCCTGGTAAATCTTTTCTGTATCCGAGCGGTGTATAAGATCATGAGAGGATTGGATAAGGTGGGTGGACTCAATCATTTTCCCAGGGTTGGGGAATTGAGAACTCGAGGTACACAGGTCACTGAAAGTGGCAACGCAGGTGGAGAAGGTAGTCAAGAAGGCATACGGCATGCTTGCCTTCATCGACCGGGGCATTGGGTTTAAAAATTGGCAAGTCATGTTGCAGCTTTATAGAACCTTAGTTAGTTCGCACTTGGAATATAGTGTTCAATTCTGGTCGCCACACTACCAGAAGGACGTGGAGGCTTTGGAGAGGGTACAGACAAGATTTACCAGGATGTTGCCTGGTATGGAGGGCATTAGCTATGAGGAGAGGTTGGAGAAACTTGGTTTGTTCTCACTGGAGCGACGGAGGTTGAGGGGAGACCTGATAGAAGTCTACAAGATTATGAGGGGCATGGACAGAGTGGATAGTCAGAAGCTTTTTCCCCAGGGTGGAAGAGTCAATTACTCGGGGGCACAGGTTTAAGGTGCGAGGGGCAAGGTTTAAAGGAGATGGACGAGGCAGATTTTTTACAGAGAGGGTGGTGGGTGCCTGGAACTCGCTGCCGGGGGAGGGAGTGGAAGTGGATACGATAGTGAGTTTTACGGAGCGTCTTGACAAATACATGAACAGATGGGAATAGAGGGATACGGTCCCCGGAAGGGGAGGGGTTTTTAGTTCAGTCGGGGGCAGCATGGGCGGTGCAGGCTTGGAGGGGCCGAAGGGCCTGTTCCTGTGCTGTAATTTTCTTTGTTCTTAGAGGGCCGAGGTTTAATTTCCGAGGGGAAAGAATTAATGGGAACCTGAGGAGCAGCTTTTTTACACAGGGGGTGGTACGTATGTGGAACGAGCTGCAGGAGGAAGTGCTTGAGGCAGGGTCATTGTCAACATTTAAAAGGCATTTATTCCCATGCATGGACTGAAACTACAGAAGGGTCGTGAATGTCGCCCAATCCATCACGCAAACCAGCCTCCCATCCATTGACTCTGTCTACACTTCCCGCTGCCTCGGGGAAAAGCAGCCGGCATAATTAAGGATCCCCCCCACGCACCCCGGACATTCTCTCTTCCACCTTCTTCCGTCGGGAAAAAGATACAAAAGTCTGAGGTCACGTACCGACCGACTCAAGAACAGCTTCTTCCCTGCTGCTGTCAGACTTTTGAATGGACCTACCTCGCATTAAGTTGATCTTTCTCTACACCCTAGCTGTGACTGTAACACTACATTCTGCACCCTCCCCTTTCCTTCTCTATGAACGGTATGCTTTGTCTGTATAGCGTGCAAGAAACAATAATTTTCACTATGTTAATACATGTGACAATAATAAACCAAAGTCATGCAGGTGGCGCCATCTTCTGGCTAAATCGATATGCAGCGGGGACTTCACTCTGTTCCCCAAATCCTGCTCCACATTCAGCCACCAAACACGCAGCCTGGCCAGACTTTTCATTCGACAGGCACCCGTAGAACCATAAGATATAGGGGCGGCACGGTGGCACAGTGGGTTAGCACTGCTGCCTCACAGCGCCAGGGACCCGGGTTCGATTCCCGGCTCGGGTCACTGTCTGTGTGGAATCTGCATGTTCTCCCCGTTTCTGCGTGGGTTTCCTCCGGGTGCTCCGGTTTCCTTCCACAGTCTGAAAGATGTGCTGGTTAGGGTGGATTGGCCATGCTAAATTGTCCCTTAGTGTCCAAAGATGTGCAGGTTAGGGTGGATTGGCCATGCTAAATTGTCCCTTAGTGTCCAAAGATGTGCAGGTTAGGGTGGATTGGCCATGCTAAATTGTCCCTTAGTGTCCAAAGATGTGCAGGTTAGGGTGGATTGGCCGTGCTAAATTGCCCCTTAGTGTCCAAAGATGTGCAGGTTAGGTGGATTGGCCGTGCTAAATTGTCCCTTAGTGTCCAAAGATGTGCAGGTTAGGGTGGATTGGCCATGCTAAATTGTCCCTTAGTGTCCAAAGATGTGCAGGTTAGGGTGGATTGGCCGTGCTAAATTGTCCCTTAGTGTCCAAAGATGTGCAGGTTAGGGTGGATTGGCCATGCTAAATTGTCCCTTAGTGGACCCGAACAGGCGCCGGAGTGTGGCGACTAGGGGAGTTTCACAGTAACTTCATTGCAGTGTTAATGTAAGCCTATTTGTGACTAATAAATAAACTTTAACCTTAACAGAATTAGGCCACTCGGCCCATCGAGTCTGCTCCGCCATTCAATCATGGCTGATATTTTTCTCATCCCCATTCTCCTGCCTTTTCCCCATAACCCCCGATCCCCTCATTAATCAAGAACCTATCTATCTCTGTCTTAAAGACACTCAATGACCCGGCCTCCACAGCCTTCTGCGGCAAAGAGTTCCACACATTCCCCACTCTCTGGCTGAAGAAATTCCTCCTCGTCTCTGTTTTAAAGGATCGTCCCTTTCGCCTGAGGTTGTGCCTCTGGTTCTAGTTTTTCCTACTAGTGGAAACATCCTCTCCACGTCCGCTCTATTCTGGTCTTTCAAGAGGAACGAAAGTGAAGGAGATTGTCATCGACTTCAGGAAGTGTAAAGGAGAACATGCTCCTGTCTACATCAACGGGGACGAAGTAGAAAGGGTCGAGAGCTTCAAGTTTTTAGGTGTCCAGATCACCAACAACCTGTCCTGGTCCCCCCCGTGCCGACACTATAGTTAAGAAAGCCCACCAACGCCTCTACTTTCTCAGAAGACGAAGGAAATTTGTCATGTCAGCTACGACTCTCACCAACTTTTACAGATGCCCCACAGAAAGCATTCTTTCTGGGTGTATCACAGCTTGGTCTGGGGCTCCTGCTCTGCCCAAGACCGCAAGGAACTACAAAAGGGTCGTGAATGTAGCCCAATCCATCACGCAAACCAGCCTCCCATCCAGTGACTCTGTCTACACTTCCCGCTGCCTCGGGGAAAAGCAGCCGGCATAATTAAGGACCCCACGCACCCCGGACATTCTCTCTTCCACCTTTTTCCGCTGGGAAAAAGATACAAAAGTCTGAGGTCACGTACCGACCGACTCAAGACCAGCTTCTTCCCTGCTGCCGTCAGACTTTTGAATGGACTTATCTCGTATTAAGGTGATCTTTCTCCACACCCTAGCTGTGACTGTAACACTACATTCTGCACCCTCTCCTTTCCTTCTCCCCTATGTACTCTATGAACGGTATGCTTTGTACAGCGCGCAAGAAAGAATACTTTTCACTGTATCCCAATACATCTGACAATAATAAATCAAAGTCATGCAGGTGGCGCCACCTTCTGGCTAAATCGATATGCAGCGGGGACTTCACTCTGTTCCCCAAATCCTGCTCCACATTCAACCACCAAACACGCAACCTCATAGAAATCATAGAAACCCTACAGTGCAGAAGGAGGCCATTCGGCCCATCGAGTCTGCACCGACCACAATCCCACCCAGGCCCCACCCCCACATATTTTACCCGCTAATCCCTCTAACCTACGCATCTCAGGACTCTAAGGGGCAATTTTTTTTTTTAACCTGGCCAATCCACCCTAACCCGCACATCTTTGGACTGTGGGAGGAAACCGGAGCACCCGGAGGAAACCCACGCAGACACGAGGAGAATGTGCAAACTCCACACAGACAGTGACCCGAGCCGGGAATCGAACCCGGGACCCTGGAGCTGTGAGGCAGCAGTGCTAACCCACTGTGCTACCGTGCCGCCTGGCCAGACTTTGTCTCTTCCACCTTCTTCCTTCGGGAAAAAGATACAAAAGTCTGAGGTCACGTACCGACCGACTCAAGAACAGCTTCTTCCCTGCTGCTGTCAGACTTTAGAATGGACCTACCTCGCATTAAGTTGATCTTTCTCTACACCCTAGCTATGACTGTAACACTACATTCTGCACCCTCTCCTTTCCTTCTCTATGAACGGTATGCTTTGTCTGTATAGCGCGCAAGAAACAATACTTTTTGCTGTATGCTAATACATACGACGATAATAAATCAAAGTTTGCAAGCATCAGACAAGCATTCTCTGCAACAGTTTGAT
The DNA here is from genome assembly GCF_964213995.1 of Mustelus asterias. Lineage (NCBI taxonomy): Eukaryota > Metazoa > Chordata > Chondrichthyes > Carcharhiniformes > Triakidae > Mustelus > Mustelus asterias. The sequence goes on along the minus strand of NW_027590302.1, from coordinate 401,392 downwards.
AAGAAAGGAAAGAAAACTGGTTCCAATCTTTACTTGGTATAGATTTATTCACAGAGTGAAACATTACAGGTATATACCTCCCGACCTCACGCCACTCCTTATCGATTATAAGTGTCTCTTTAAACTATTTCAGATTAAGAACAGATTAGACAAAGTATAAGAAGGGTGACAGACCCTGGTGGGATAACTACAACAAAATGTCAAAGAAGCTTTAACTAACTAAACCATAATGTCATTCCTGGGGGTGGTAACGCCCCCTCTGCGCCCCCCCCCCCCAGCCCCTGCGGTGCTCATCGGACATGGAGGGAGTCTCCCTTTATACGTGTTGGTGGAACTAGTCAAGCAGTTCCCTCCACCTGTATACACTCGCAGTAAGAAGTCTCACAACACCCCGGCTTAAAGTCCCAACAGGATAAAAGCAAAGTGACTGCGGATGCCGGAATCTGAAACCAAAAGAGAAAATGCTGGAAAATCTCAGTGGGTCTGGCAGCACCTTGCAAGGAGAGAAAAGAGCTGAGGTTTCGAGTCCGGACAACCCTGTGTCAAAGCTTTGAAAGATGCGGATTAATCCGAGATAGTCAGCACGGATTCGTGAAGGGCAAGTCGGTGCCTCACACATTTGATAGAATTTTTTGAGGAGGCAACTAAGTGTGTTGATGAAGGTTCAGGGCAGTTGATGTCATATACATGGATTTTAGTAAGGCGTTTGATAAGGTCCCCCCCCATGGTCGGCTTATGATGAAACAGTGAGGAGCATTGTAAGAGGCTACAGAAGGATATAGATAGGCTGGAAATTTGGGCAAAGAAATGGCAGATGGAGTTCAATCCTGATAAATGCGAAGTGATGCATTTTGGTGGGAATAATGTAGGGAGGAGCTACACGATAAATGGAAGAACCATAAAGGGTGTAGAGACGCAGAGGGACCTGGGTGTGCAAGTCCACAGATCTTTGAAGGTGACGTCACAGGTGGAGAAGGTGGTGAAGAAGGCATATGGCATGCTTGCCTTTATAGGACGGGGCATAGAGTATAAAAGTTGGGGTCTGATGTTGCAGATGTATAGAACGTTGGTTCGGCCGCATTTGGAATACTGCGTCCAGTTCTGGTCGCCACACTACCAGAAGGACGTGGAGGCTTTGGAGAGAGTACAGAGGAGGTTTACCAGGATGTTGCCTGGTATGGAGGGGCTTGGTTATGAGGAGAGATTGGGGAAACTGGGGTTGTTCTCCTTGGAAAGACGGAGGATGAGGGGAGACTTAATAGAGGTGTATAAAATTATGAAAGGCATAGATAGGGTGAACGGTGGGAAGCTTTTCCCCAGGTCGGTGGTGACGTTCACGAGGGGTCATAGGTTCAAGGTGAAGGGGGGGGAGGTTTAACACAGATATCAGAAGGACATATTTTACACAGAGGGTCGTGGGGGCCTGGAATGTGTTGCCGGGCAAGGTGGTGGAGGCGGACACACTGGGAACATTTAAGACTTATCTAGACAGCTATATGAACGGAGTGGGAATGGAGGGATACAAAAGAGTGGTCGAGTTTGGACCAGGGAGCGGCGCGGGCTAATTGTTCCTTGTTTCTCGTTTCAAGGCTTCATTCTATGATCATCTTGCTGGTGCCAGTACAGAGCGAGACTGCGGATAGTTGGGAACCTGTCTCGGGGGCAGGGAATTCAGATGGTGTTCGTGGAAGTGGAAATGACTAGGGTTGGGAAGCATTTTCCGATCAGGGCCAGTGTGATCTCCTGGACTCGTTTCGATCGCCTCAGGGGGTCGGAGAGGAATTTCCCAGATTTTCTTTTCCCCATATTGGCCCTGGGGTTTTCACTCTGGGTTTTCGCCTCTCCCTGGAGATCACATGGTCTGGAATGGGGAGGTGGGGGTGAGTTAATAGGTTGTGATGAACAAAGCATCGTAGCTGTGAGGGACAGCTCGGTGGATAGGATATTAGGACGTAGATAGGCTGGAAAATTGGGCGGGGATCCTGGATTCAGGATTCAATCCTGGACCGGGGAGCGGTGCGGGCTTGGAGGGCCGAAGGGCCTGTCCCTGTGCTGTATTGTTCTTTGTTCTTTGGAAGTGAGGAGGTGTGGGATAGAGGGAAAGTTGGCCGATTGGATAGGTAACTGGCAATCTGATCGAAGACAGAGGGTGGTGGTGGATGGAAAATTTTCGGATTGGAGGCAGGTTGCTAGCGGAGTGCCACGGGGATCAGTGCTTGGTCCTCTGCTCTTTGTGATTTTTATTAATGACTTAGAGGAGGGGGCTGAAGGGTGGATCAGTAAATTTGCTGATGACACCAAGGTTGGTGGAGTAGTGGATGAGGTGGAGGGCTGTTGTAGGCTGCAAAGAGACATAGATAGGATGCAAAGCTGGGCTGAAAAATGCAAATGGAGTTTAACCCTGATAAATGTGAGGTGATTCATTTTGGTAGGACTAATTTAAATGTGGATTACAGTGTCAAAGGTAGGGTTCTGAAGACTGTGGAGGAACAGAGAGATCTTGGGGTCCATATCCACAGATCTCTAAAGGTTGCCACTCAAGTGGATAGAGCTGTGAAGAAGGCATATAGTGTGTTAGCTTTTATTAACAGGGGGTTGGAGTTTAAGAGCCGTGGGGTTATGCTGCAACTGTACTGGACCTTGGTGAGACCACATTTGGAATATTGTGTGCAGTTCTGGTCACCTCACTATAAGAAGGATGTGGAAGCGCTGGAAAGAGTGCAGAGGAGATTTACCAGGATGCTGCCTGGTTTGGAGGGTAGGTCTTTCTCTGCATGGAGGTCAGTGACCAGTGGAGTGCCCCAGGGATCTGTTCTGGGACCCTTGCTGTTTGTCATTTTCATAAATGACCTGGATGAGGAAGTGGAGGGATGGGTTGGTAAGTTTGCTGACGACACCAAGGTAGGTGGTGTTGTGGATAGTTTGGAGGGATGTCAGAAGTTGCAGCGAGACATAGATAGAATGCAAGACTGGGCGGAGAAGTGGCAGATGGACTTCAACCCGGATAAGTGTGTGGTGATCCATTTTGGCAGATCCAATGGGATGAAGCAGCAGTATAATATGAAGGGTACCATTCTTAGCAGTGTAGAGGATCAGAAGGACCTTGGGGTCCGGGTCCATAGGACTCTTAAATCGGCCTCGCAGGTGGAGGATGCGGTCAAGAAGGCGTACTGGCCTTCATTAATCGAGGGATTGAGTTTAGGAGTCGGGAGATAATGCTGCAGCTTTATAGGACCCTGGTTAGACCCCACTTGGAGTACTGCGCGCAGTTCTGGTCACCTCATTACAGGAAAGATGTTGAAGCCATTGAAAGGGTGCAGAGGAGATTTACAAGGGTGTTGCCTGGATTGGGGGGCATGCCTTATGAGGATAGGTTGAGGGAGCTTGGTCTCTTCTCCCTGGAGAGACGAAGGATGAGAGGTGACCTGATAGAGGTTTACAAGATGTTGAGAGGTCTGGATAGGGTAGACTCTCAGAGGCTATTTCCAAGGGCTGAAATGGTTGCTACGAGAGGACACAGGTTTAAGGTGCTGGGGGGTAGGTACAGAGGAGATGTCAGGGGTAAGTTTTTCACTCAGAGGGTGGTGGGTGAGTGGAATCGGCTGAAGTCGGTGGTGGTGGAGGCAAACTCGTTGGGGTCTTTTAAGAGACTTCTGGATGAGTACATGGGATTTAATGGGATTGAGGGCTATAGATAGGCCTAGAGGTGGGGATGTGATCGGCGCAACTTGTGGGCCGAAGGGCCTGTTTGTGCTGTGGCTTTCTATGTTCTATGTCTTATGAGGAAAGGTTGAGGGAGCTAGGGCTGTTCTCTTTGGAGTGGAGGAGGCTGAGGGGAGACTTAATAGAGGTTTATAAAATGATGAAGGGGATAGATAGAGTGAACGTTCAAAGACTATTTCCTCGGGTGGATGGAGCTATTACAAGGGGGCATAACTATAGGGTTCGTGGTGGGAGATACAGGACGGATATCAGAGGTAGGTTCTTTACGCAGAGAGTGGTTGTGGTGTGGAATGGACTGCCTGCAGTGATAGTGGAGTCAGACACTTTAGGAACGTTTAAGCGGTTATTGGATAGGCACATGGAGCACACCAGGATGATAGGGAGTGGGATAGCTTGATCTTGGTTTCAGACAAAGCTCGGCACAACATCGCGGGCCGAAGGGCCTGTTCTGTGCTGCACTGTTCTACGTTCTTGCAGGTGCTGCCAGACCTGCTGAGATTTTCCAGCATTTTCTCTGGAAGTCCAGCAGGGTTTATCTGGTCGCACGGGCTTTCGGAGCGCTGCCCCTTCGTCGGGTGAGTGAAGGGAGCAGCGCCCCGCATGCTCATTGCTACCCAAAAGGACAGGGAGGGAGTCTCCCTTTATACGTGTTGGTGGAACTAGTCAAGCAGTTCCCTCCACCTGTATACGCTCGCAGTAAAAGGTCTCTCAACACCCCGGCTTAAAGTCCAACAGGATAAAAGCAAATCACAAATAGGAAGGGAGACTCCCTCCATGTCCGTTTGGGATCACGAGCTTCCGGAGCGCTGCTCCCTTCACTCACCTGATGAAAGGGCAGCGCTCCGAAAGCTTGTGCTGCCAAATGAACCCTGTTGGACTTGGGTAAGAGAAAATGCTGGAAAATCTCATACCATATACTTAACTTCAATCGAGACAATTGACGCCCGGGAGACAGAGGCACTTGAATCGCTGCGAACTCGCTGGGAGGCCAATAGTGCCCCGCAGGTCACACAGACGGGGCGAATCCCTTCCCACGCGCGGAGCAGGACAACGGCACTCCCTCCAGGGCAAACGCGTCAGGGGCTGATCTCGCGAGCTGGGCCGCCCCGTCATGAATCAGCGGGGTGGCCAAGCGACTCCCTCCCCACCCCCAGGGCCGGCGGGTAGCCTCCCCCCAGGGCGAACTCGCCGGGGTTCCGGCAGCCGGGGTGGAAGAGCAGGTGGAGGAGGGAGTCCATGCCCACGCAGGGGGCGAAGGTGGGCGCCCGCAGCAGAGCGAACTCGCTGGCGCTGCGGCAGAGAGGGGGGCCGGCGAGCGGCTCCCTCGACGCACCCAGGGCCGGCGGGGAGTACTTCCCGGCGTGAACACGCTGGTGCATCAGCAGGTAGAAGGACTGAGCGAATCCCTTGCCGCACTCGGGGCAGGTGAAGGGGCGCTCCCTGGCGTGGACCACCCGGTGGGCGGCCAGGTGGGAGGACTGGACGAACCCGCGGCCGCACTCGGGGCAGGTGAAGGGCTTCTCCCTGGCGTGGACCACCCGGTGGGCGGCCAGGTGGGAGGACTGGATGAAGCCCCGGCCGCACTCGGGGCAAGTGAAGGGCTTCTCCCTGGCGTGGACCTGGCTGTGTGTCACCAGGTGGGAGGACTGGGCAAACCGCTTGCCGCACTCGGAGCAAGTGAATGGCCGCTCCCCGCCGTGGACTAACTGGTGGGCCACCAGGTGGGAGGATTGAGTGAACCGCTTGCCGCACTCGGGACAGGAGTACTGCCTCTCCCCGCTGTGGACGACCTGGTGAGCCAGGAGGTGGGACGACTGTTTAAACCCCTTCCCGCACACGGGGCAGGGGAACTGCCTCTCCCCGCTGTGGACGGCCTGGTGAGCCAGGAGGTGGGAGGACTGTTTAAACCCCTTCCCGCACACCGTGCAGCTGAACTGCCTCTCCCCGCTGTGGACCTGCTGGTGCGTGGCCAGGTGGGAGGACTGAGCGAATCCCTTCCCGCACACCGTGCAGGAAAACGGTCTCTCCCCGCTGTGGACCTGCTGGTGCGTGGCCAGGTGGGAGGACTGGGTGAATCCCTTCCCGCACTCTGGGCAGGTGAAGGGTCTCTCCTTGCTGTGGACTTGCTGGTGCGTGGCCAGGTGGGAGGACTGAGTGAATCCCTTCCCGCACTCTGGACAGGTGAAGGGCTTGTCTCTGTTGTGTCCCTCCTGGTGAGCCACCAGCTCAGCCGACTGAGAGAATCCCTTCCCGCACTCGGGACAGGTGAAGGGTCGCTCCCTACTGTGTCCCTCCTGGTGAGCCACCAGCTCAGCCGACTGAGAGAATCCCTTCCCGCACTCGGGACAGGTGAAGGGTCGCTCCCTACTGTGTCCCGCCTGGTGAGCCACCAGATCGGCCGACTGAGAGAATCCCTTCCCGCACTCGGGACAGGTGAAGGGTCGCTCCCTACTGTGTCCTGCCTGGTGAGCCACCAGATCGGCCGACTGAGAGAATCCCTTCCCGCACTCAGGACAAGTGAAGGGTCGCTCCCTACTGTGTCCCGCCTGGTGAGCCACCAGATCGGCCGACTGAGAGAATCCCTTCCCGCACTCGGGACAGGTGAAGGGTCGCTCCCTACTGTGTCCCGCCTGGTGAGCCACCAGATCAGCCGACTGAGAGAATCCCTTCCCGCACTCGGGACAGGTGAAGGGTCGCTCCCTACTGTGTCCCGCCTGGTGAGCCACCAGATCGGCAGACTGCATGAATCCCTTCCCGCACACAGAGCAGGTGAAGGGCCTCTCCTTCCTGTGGACCACCTGGTGCGCCACGAGATCAGCCGGCTGAGCGAATCCCTTCCCGCACTCGGGGCAGGCGTGGGGCCTGTCCCTGCTGTGGACCTGCTGGTGGGTCACCAAGTCGGACGCCTGGGCAAAACCCCTGCCACACTCGGGGCAGGCGAAGGGGCGCTCCCGCGTGTGGACCCGTTGGTGCGCCCCCAGGTGGGACGAATGGCTGAATCCCTTGCCGCACTCGGGGCAGGTGAAGGGTCGCTCCTTACTGTGAACTACCTGGTGCGCCCCCAAATGGGACGAGTGAGTGAATCCCTTGCCGCACTCGGGGCAGGTGAAGGGGCGCTCCCTGCTGTGAACTACCTGGTGCGCCCCCAAATGGGACGAGTGAGTGAATCCCTTCCCACACACAGAGCAGGCGAACGGTCTCTCCCCGGTGTGAATGCGCCGATGGGTTTCCAGTGCAGACTGGTTCCTGAATCCCTTCCCGCAGTCCCCACATTTGCACGGTTTCTCCATGGCGGGGAGGTCCTTGTGGTTCTCCAGGTTAGACGATCAGTTGATGCCTCCTCCACACACGCACAGAACACGGGTACAGTCTCTTTCCGCTGAAGAATGGTACAACTTTTGTTCAAACTGGTAAAGTTCTTTCCACAGTCAGTGCACTGGAACACTTTTACTCAGGGGTGTGTGCGTCTGTGTGTCTCTCGATGTTTTTCCAGTCACATTGATGTTTAAAATCATCTGCTACAAATAAATATTTTTCCCTCTAAGTTCAAAGTAGTGTAGGTTCTGATAAACTGAATGACCCTGTCAGCTCTTGATGCGAGATTTTATTCTGCAAGCTCTCTCCATCTGATATCCTGTAAGAAGATTTTACAAAAATAAGTGGACAAAAGTCAGTACAGGATAGAAATTCAGAACAGACAATTCTAGTTTCTATGGAACATTCTGCCCCCTCACAGAGTCATAGAGCATGGAAACAGGCCCTTCGGCCCAACTTGTCCATGCCGCCCCTTTTTTTCCAACCCCTAAGCTAGTCCCAATGGCCCATATCCCTCTATACCCATGATGTGGAGTTGCTGGCGTTGGATTGGGGTAAGCACAGCAAGTAGTCTCATGCAAGTGGTCACACGAGCTTTCGGAGCGATGAAGGAGCAGCGCTCCGAAAGCTCGTGCTGTTGGATTTTAACCTGGTGTTGTGAGAATACTTGCTGCATCGTACCCATATAACTGTCCAAATGCTTTTTAAAAGACAAAATTGTACCCGCCTCTACTACTGCCTCTGGCAGCTCGTTCCAGACACTCACCACCGTCTGTGTGAAAAAATTGCCCCTCTGGACACTTTTGTATCTCTCCCCTTAAACCTATTCCCTCTAGTTTTAGACTCCGTTACCTTTGGGAAAAGATATTGACTATCTCGCTGATCTGTGCCCCTCATTATTTTATAGACCTCTATAAGATCACCCCTCAGCCTCCTACGCTCCAGGGAAAAAAAAGTCCCAGTCTATCCAGCCTCTCCTCATAACTCAATCCATCAAGTCCCGGGAGCATCCGAGTAAATCTCTTCCACACTCTTTCTAGTTTAATAATATCCTTTCTATAATAGGGTGACCAGAACTGTACACAGTATTCCAAGTGTGGCCTTACCAATGTCTTGTACAACTTCAACAACTCTCATTCCCCCCCCCCCCCCCCCCAAAAAGCTGTGAATCTCCATCCCACACACTCTCCCTCCATTCTCACTCTGCTGTGTCTAATATTCACCCTCCCAGTTCTCCTGGAGGTGCTGATTGAGGCTGATTGACAGATCCATGCTCACTGCTTCCTGCCCTGGACACAGAGAGAGCTGGAAATCTCCATGCAGGCTGCCAGACAGATATAGGTCTATCTGAGTGGACTAACAATGTGTGGAATGTACAGACTGGACTCACTTCCTTTCCCTTCAGTTGCTGCAAATCCCCAGTTTCCCCCCAGAATGAGAAAAGAATTGGAAAGGGGGAGAAAAGCAAAGTGTTTTACTCACAGAGGCTGGGGACAGGGGGGGGGTTGGAGTCTGCCTGAAGCTCAATCTCCATTCACACAACAGAGGAAGACCACTGTCGCCATTGCCACAAAGCACACACTCTGATTGGCAGGAGGACCAGCGCGCATCCGGTCCTCCAAGCGCCGCCATTGGTCAATCCGCTGCATGTAGACAATGAAGGGGCGGGACCCGAGCCCACGTGGGGGGGGGGGGGGGAGTGGGCGGGGCTTGGACCGTCAGCCGCCGCGCTCAGCTGGTGTCCAATCCGCGGTGACGCCTCGACGGTTTCCCAGTGCGCAGGCCCCGGGCGCGCGCGCCCCCTTTGCACCTCCTCCTCGAGCCGAGGTGTCCCCCGGGGCAACCGGCTGACGTCACCGGCCAGGCCGAGAAGCCTCTCGATGATCTCCCCCCCCCCCCCCCCCCCCCCGGCCTGGCCCGGGACTGCGCATGTGCGGGGGAGATGGGGAAGCCGCGCATGTGCGGAGGAGAGGGGAAGCTGCGCGCATGTGCGGGGGAGAGGGGCAGCCGCCCGTGTTCAAGGCAGGAAGGAGACTGCGCATGTGCGGGGGGAGGGGGGAAGCTGCGCATGTGCGGGGGGAGGGGGGAAGCTGCGCATGTGCAGGGAGAGCTCCCTTTGTTCCCCATGATGAGGTATTGACCAATGGAAAGTCGGAGGACCGGAAGGAGTCTGGTCCTCCAGCCAATCAGAGCTCCCCCATTGTCTGAATGCGGAAGTGGGACAATGAGCTTGTTCAGCTGCTCACTCCTGCCCAGCAAAGCTGCTGCTCTGGCGGACGGCTTCAACAAGGTGCTGCTCCTGGATGGCCGGGGCCATCTCCTGGGCCGGCTGGCTGCCATCGTGGCTAAACAGGTCTTAATAGGCCACAGAGTGGTGGTGGTGAGGTGTGAAGGGATTAACATCTCTGGCAACTTCTACAGGGCGGCACGGTAGCACAGTGGGTTAGCACCGCTGCTTCACAGCTCCAGGGTCCCGGGTTCGATTCCCGGCTCGGGTCCCTGTCTGTGTGGAGTTTGCACGTTCTCCTCGTGTCTGCGTGGGTTTCCTCCGGGTGCCCCGGTTTCCTCCCACAGTCCAAAGATGTGCGGGTTAGGTTGATTGGCCAGGTTAAAAAATTGCCCCTTAGAGTCCTGGGATGCGTAGGTTAGAGGGATTAGCGGGTAAAATATGTGGGGGTAGGGTCTGGGTGGGATTGTGGTCGGTGCAGACTCGATGGGCCGAATGGCCTCCTTCTGCACTGTAGGGTTTCTATGATTTCTATGAAATAAACTTAAGTATCTTGCTTTTTTGCGCAAGAGGATGAATACTAACCCCTCTCGTGGCCCATGTCACTTCAGAGCGCCAAGCCGGATCTTCTGGAGAACTGTAAGAGGTATGTTGCCCCATAAGACAAAGAGAGGTCAAGCTGCTTTGGACAGACTGAAGGTCTTCGATGGGATCCCCCCTCCGTCCGATAAGAGGAAACGTATGGTTGTGCCAGCAGCCCTGAAGATTGTACATTTGAAGCCAACTCGTAAGTTTGCTCTCCTTGGTCGCCTTGCTCATGAGGTTGGTTGGAAATACCAGGCAGTTACAGCCACGCTTGAAGAGAAGCGAAAAGAAAAAGCCAAGCTTTACTATGAGAAAAAGAAGAAAGTTTTAAAACTGAAGAAAATAGCTGAGAAGAATGTTGAAAGCAAAATTGCCAAGTACACTGCAGTTCTGAAACAATATGGTGTTCTTGTTTAATATATTCACTCAGAGACATTGACAATAAAAGCTACAGAAAAAAATGGTTTAAAAAAAAAGATTGAGCTTCAGACAGGCTCAAACTTCCTCCTGTTCCAACATCTGTGAGTAAAACACTTTCTTTTATCCCCCTTTCCATTTATTTTCTCATTCTGGGGGAAATTGGGGACTTGCAGCAACTGAAGGGAAAGGAAGTGAATCCAGGGAGGCTGCAGACTCTGGAAAGGTTGGCCCAGGTCTCTCTCTCTTAAAGACATTGACATCGTTTGCTCCCTCAGCTTGACACATTTATTTGTCTGGCTAAAAGGATGGTCTCTTTCCTAATGCTCACAATTAAAGGGCTGGTTTCCACAGGCGATGGCTGACATTTAAGAGAATAATAAATTAATATAGACCAGAGATATGTCTAATGTTATGTAGTACAGATTAGATCTGCTATTTATGGTTCTGTAATAAAGTACATTTATTATTATTGGGGACTTGCAGCAACTGAAGGGAAAGGAAGTGAATCCAGTCTGTACATTCCATACATTTTTAGTCCAGTCAGATAGACATAGATCTGTCTGGCCGCCTGCATGGAGATTTCCAGCTCTCTGTGTCCAGGACAGGAAGCAGTGAGCATGGATCTGTCAATCAGCCTCAATCAGCACCTTCAGGAGAATTGGGAGGGTGAATATTAGATACAGCAGAGTGAGAATGGAGGGAGAGTGTGTGGGATGGAGATTCACAGCTTTTGGGGGGAATGAGAGAGGAAAGAATGTTCCATAGAAACTAGAATTTTCTGTTCTGCATTTCTATCCTGTAGTGACTGTGATGACTTTTGTAAACTCCTTTTACAGGATATCAGAAGGTGAGGATTTACAGACAGAAATCTCAGACCAAACGTCACATCAACATCTGACAGAGTCCTCAATTCGTCGGGACCTGAATATCTTCGGTCTTTGAATCTAGAAGGAGGAATGTTTTTCAGTTCTGTCTACTTCAAAAAGCTTTAGACATCAGTGTGACTGGTAAAGCAGCGAGAGTCACACACCCGAGTGAGAGTGTTCCAGTGCACTGAGTGTGGAAAGAGCTTTAACCAGTTACACAGCCTGAAAATACATCGCAGCATTCACAGCGGGAGAGACTGTACCCGTGTTCTGTGTGAGATTTAACTGATTGTTTAACCTGGAGAGTCACAAGGACACCCGCACCATGGAGAAACCGTGGAAATGTGGGGACTGTGGGAAGGGATTCATATCCCCATCTGATCTGGAAATCCATCAACGCAGTCACACTGGGGAGAGGCTGTTCACCTGTTCTGTGTGTGGCTCGAGATTCACTCAGTTATCCATTCTTCTAAAACAGCAGCGAGTTCACACTGGGGAGAGGCCGTTCACCTGCTCTCAGTGTGGGAAGGGATTCTGTTCCCCATCTGATCTGGAAATCCATCAACGCAGTCACACTGGGGAGAGGCCATTCATCTGCTCTGTGTGTGGGAAGGGATTTAGTGTGCCATCCCTACTGCAGAGGCACCAGCGAGTTCACACTGGGGAGAGGCCGTTCACCTGCTCTGAGTGTGGGAGGGGATTCAGTCAGCTCTCCAACCTGCGGACACACCAGCGAGTTCACAGTGGGGAGAAACCCTTCTTCGCCTGCTCTGAGTGTGGGAAGCGATTCACTCAGTCGTGCAGTTTACTGAAACACCAGCCCATTCACACCAACGAGAGACCTTTTAAATGCTCTGATTGTGGTAGCGTCTTTCTGACCTCTTCAGAGCACATTGTCCCACCAGTGCATTCACAGTGAGGAGAGACTGTTCAGCTGCTCTCACTGCGCAAAGAGTTTCAAAACATCATCCCACCTTCAGACCCACCAGCGAATTCACACCGGGGAGAGACCCTACCCCTGTCCCATCTGTGGGAAGAGATTCAATGCTGCATCTAACCTGAAGACACACCAGCGAGTTCACACTGGAGAGAGGCCATTCTCCCGCTCTAGTGTGGGAAGGGATTCACTCTGTTATGTAACCTGCAGAGACACCAGCGACTTCACAACTAACTACAGGAATGGGGCCTTTTTCAAATAAACAAAAACCTGGGAGTCAGCCATTCCCTGTTTTGTAACTCCCGGCACTGCCTTGACCAACCCAAATCGACACGCCGGGTTTAAACTTGGACAAAACCTTAGAAATTAACTGTTCCTTGGTGCATTCTCCATAGCAACGACTTGTTAAAAGTTACTTGTGGTAAACTCACAGTAAAACATATTTGAACAGGGGTCTAAACCAACTTACAGAAACAGTAAGGTTAACTCCCTTCACCACTGTAGCCAGTGAGCTAATGTTTAATACAAAAACGGCCAAACACTCTGTTGAGATAGGCCTGAAGCAAAGGCAATTAGATATATAGATATTCCATTTCATACCAGCAATATACAATACTAATCACAATGGAGTATAACAGTTCGAGAAGCATCATGGGGCTAGCTGACTTGACCACATTCTAGGGGGTATTCAGTAATACAGACACAGGAAACAGCTCACTCCACAGGGACTCCCACTTTAGCCGCCCCCAGGCAGCTGCCTCTGAGTAACTGTTAACAGGGACTGTGGCTAACAGGGACTGTGGCTAACAGGGACTGTGGCTAACAGGGACTGTGGCTAACAGGGACAAGGCAAAGGAACCTATGTCGAGATACAGAGAAGGCCCAAGGACAGTTGATGAAGGGGGTCTGGGAAACATGGGAGAGGAAATCTATCCGTTCATGAGCTGATCACACAACCTCATGATACCCAGTTATTAATTTCATTGGAGCTATATGAAATGTATATAATAATCATTCTGATTGGATTGTGTCCAGCTGGGATGAGCTAAGTAACTGGATATGAATTGATGAATGATGCAAAGAACAGTACAGCACAGGAAACAGGCCCTTCGGCCCTCCAAGCCTGTGCCGCTCCTTGGTCCAACTAGACCAATCGTTTGTATCCCTCCATTCCCAGGCTGCTCATGTGACTATCCAGGTAAGTCTTAAACGATGTCAGCGTGCCTGCCTCCACCACCCTACTTGGCAGCGCATTCCAGGCCCCCACCACCCTCTGTGTAAAAAACATCCCTCTGATGTCTGAGTTATACTTCGCCCCTCTCAGCTTGAGCCCGTGACCCCTCGTGATCGTCACCTCCGACCTGGGAAAAAGCTTCCCACTGTTCACCCTGTCTATACCCTTCATAATCTTGTACACCTCTATTAGATCTCCCCTCATTCTCCGTCTTTCCAGGGAGAACAACCCCAGTTTACCCAATCTCTCCTCATAGCTAAGACCCTCCATACCAGGCAACATCCTGGTAAACCTTCTCTGCACTCTCTCCAATGCCTCCACGTCCTTCTGGTAGTGCGGCGACCAGAACTGGACGCAGTATTCCAAATGTGGCCTAACCAGCGTTCTATACAGCTGCATCATCAGACTCCAGCTTTTATACTCGGCACGGTAGCACAGTGGTTAGCACTGCTGCTTCACAGCTCCAGGGTCCCGGGTTCGATTCCCGGCTCGGGTCACTGTCTGTGTGGAGTTTGCACATTCTCCTCGTGTCTGCGTGGGTTTCCTCCGGGTGCTCCGGTTTCCTCCCACAGTCCAAAGATGTGCGGGTTAGGTTGATTGGCCAGGTTAAAAATTGCCCCTTAGAGTCCTGGGATGCGTAGGTTAGAGGGATTAGCGGGTAAATATGTGGGGGTAGGGCCTGGGTGGGATTGTGGTCGGTGCAGACTCGATGGGCCGAATGGCCTCCTTCTGCACTGTAGGGTTTCTATGATTTCTATGATTTCTATGATTACTCTATACCCCGTCCTATAAAGGCAAGCATACCATATGCGGGGTTTTTTCAGAGACAAAGTATTGCCAAATCTTCAGCTAATACAAAGACTCGCAAAGTCAGTATCCTGGCTAAAGTCTGTATCTTTATTTGACTAACGCACACTGGGAGGGCATTGGGCATCCACTGCCTTGAAGTAGGCAATTTTCCAAAAGCCATATTGGCACCATTCATAACGTGCCTACAATGCAGAGGGGAACACCCGGATGGATATTCGTTCAAACCCCCTCTGCACAGGTGAGAGACCTTTAAATTTCAAAGCCAACGAAAGACCCTTATTCTGCCCAGCAACAGCGCAAAGCTGCATTTTAAACCGGCCTTTGGCCAAGGAAGGTCGGGATATCTGCGGGTCAAGACCGAGAGTGGGCTATATGGCATAACCAGACTATCAATAAAATATTACAGGAATAAAATGGCCAAGGCAGGCAAAGAAACTTAACAAACTAGTTCTTTGAAGAGATAACAAATAGGTTAGACCAAGGAGAGCCAATGGATGTTATCTATCTTGACTTCCAAAAGGCCTTTGACAAGGTGCCTCACGGGAGACTGCTGAGTACAATAAGGGCCCATGGTATTCAAGGCAAGATACTAACATGGATTGACGATTGGCTGTCAGACAGAAGGCAGAGAGTTGGGATAAAAGGTTCTTTCTCAGAATGGCAACCGGTGACAAGTGGTGTCCCGCAGGGTTCAGTGTTGGGGCCACAGCTGTTCTCTTTATATATTAACGATCTAGATGACGGGACTGGGGGCATTCTGGCCAAGTTTGCCGATGATACAAAGATAGGTGGAGGGGCAGGTAGTATTGAGGAGGTGGGGAGGCTGCAGAAAGATTTAGACAGTTTAGGAGAGTGGTCCAAGAAGTGGCTGATGAAATTCAACGTGGGCAAGTGCGAAGTCTTGCACTTTGGAAAAAAGAATAGAGGCATGGACTATTTTCTAAACGGTGACAAAATTCATAATGCTAAAGTGCAAAGGGACTTGGGAGTCCTAGTCCAGGATTCTCTAAAGGTAAACTTGCAGGTTGAGTCCGTAATTAAGAAAGCAAATGTAATGTTGTCATTTAGTGCTAACCACTGTGCTACCGTGTCACGGGCGGCACGGTAACACAGTGGTTAGCACTGCTGCTTCACAGCTCCAGGGTCCCGGGTTCGATTCCCGGCTCGGGTCACTGTCTGTGTGGAGTTTGCACATTCTCCTCGTGTCTGCGTGGGTTTCCTCCGGGTGCTCCGGTTTCCTCCCACAGTCCAAAGATGTGTGGGTTAGGTTGATTGGCCAGGTTAAAAATTGCCCCTTAGAGTCCTGAGATGCATAGGTTAAAGGGATTAGCGGGTAAATATGTGGGGGTAGGGCCTGGGTGGGATTGTGGTCGGTGCAGACTCGATGGGCCGAATGGCCTCCTTCTGCACTGTAGGGTTTCTATGATTCTATGATTATCTCAAGAGGCTTGGAATACAAAAGCAGGGATGTACTTCTGAGGCTTTATAAAGCACTGGTTAGGCCCCATTTGGAGTACTGTGAGCAATTTTGGGCCCCACACCTCAGGAAGGACATACTGGCACTGGAGCGCTCCAGCGGAGATTCACACGGATGATCCCAGGAATGGTAGGCCTGACATACGATGAACGTCTGAGGATCGTGGGATTATATTCATTGGAGTTTAGGAGGTTGAGGGGAGATCTGATAGAAACTTACAAGATAATGAACGGCTTAGATAGGATGGACGTAGGGAAGTTGTTTCCATTAGCAGGGGAGACTAGGACGCGGGGGCACAGCCTTAGAATAAAAGGGAGTCACTTTAGAACAGAGATGAGGAGAAATTTCTTCAGCCAGAGAGTGGTGGGTCTGTGGAATTCATTGCCACAGAGGGCTGTGGAGGCCGAGACGTTGAGCGTCTTCAAGACAGAAATTGATAAATTCTTGATTTCTCGAGGAATTAAGGGCTACGGGGAGGGAGTGGGTAAATGGAGTTGAAATCAACCATGATTGAATGGTGGAGTGGACTCGATGGGCCGAATGGCCTTACTTCCGCTCCTATGTCTTATGGTCTTATGGTAAAAGGAATAAAAGATTAGATTAAATCTCCCTACACACAGCAGGACAAAATGACATTAACACCTAATCTCGCAAGCAGGGAACACAGAAACAAAACAACGAGGTGAATTCAGATAAGGAGACACATAGAGGGGATAATGGGAAACACATTAAAACACCGGGGCAAGAACAGGTAGTCCCATTAACACAAACACACACCATACAAATGCAAATTGACAAGCCTCCCAGAGAACTTCCTGACCCGACAGACCACTTTATACATATTGTAAAAATGCATAATCAAATGTTCCCGCTCGAATTTGGATCCCTATAAAGATCCAGAGCTGATGTGAAAGGGGGGAGATCAACGTGGCCAAGCCACTGTTTCGGAGCTGGTTACGTTGGTTCTCCCTGGGTTCCCAGTAATTGTACAATAAAGAAAAACACTTTGAACGTTGCCTTGCGACTCGACCTCCTTGAATGCACTGGTACAAGGGATTTTTCCCTACAACAGCCTCAATGAAGAGATGGCCCTGAGCATTCCAATACCTCTCTGAAGTTGCAATGCATCCTTCAGGACAATTATACATTTCTCGAGTTCACTTTTCCCGCCTTCCATTAGTTACAAACCAGTCATCATTGGTACAAATCAATCACAGTTAACAGCTATCATATACCTTAGCCAATTGCATTCTACCCTCTGACATCATGGGATTTCATTGGTCCGTAGAATCCGGATGCTTCTTTCCCCCTGACGCTTAGCTACAGGGTTCAAAGGTGCTGTTCCCACCAACTCCCAATGACATCAATGGTCGAGTTAGACAGTTGATATTCCCATGTTTCCCAGTCGGTGGAGTTGTAGACAGTGCGGAGGGGAAGTGGCAGGTTACAGAGGGACATAGATAAGCTGCAGAGCTGGGCTGAGAGGTGGCAAATGGAGTTTAATGCGGAAAAGTGTGAGGTGATTCGCTTTGGAAGGAGTAACAGGAATACAGAGTACTGGGCTAATGGTAAGATACTTGGTAGTGTGGATGAACAGAGGGATCTGGGTGTCCATGTGCATAGATCCCTGAAAGTTGGCACCCAGGTTGATAGGGTTGTTAAGAAGGCGTACGGTGTGTTAGGTTTTACTGGTAGAGGGATTGAGTTTCAGAGCCAGGAGGTCATGCTGCAACTGTACAAAACTCTGGTGCGGCCGCATTTGGAGTATTGCGTACAGTTCTGGTCGCCGCATTATAGGAAAGATGTGGAAGTGTTAGAAAGGGTGCAGAGGAGATTCACCAGGATGTTGATGGGGGGGGGGGGGGGGCGGTTCAGAACAGAGTTGAGGGAGAACTTCTTCTCCCAGAGGGTGGTGAATCTCTGGAATTCTCTGTCCATTGAAGTGGTGGAGGCTTCCTCGTTGAATATGTTTAAATCACGGGTAGATAGTTTTCTGATTGATAAGGGAATTAGGGGATATGGGGAGCAGGCGGGTAAGTGGAACTGATTCGCTTCAGATCAGCCATGATCTTGTTGAATGGCGGGGCAGGCTCGAGGGGCTAGATGGCCTACTCCTGCTCCTATTTCTTATGTTCTTATGTTGCCTGGTATGGTGGGAAAATCGTATGAGGAAAGGCTGAGGGGCTTGAGGTTTTCGTTAGAGAGAAGAAGGTTAAGAGGTGACTTAATAGAGGCATACAAGATGATCAGAGGATTAGACAGGGTGGATAGTGAGAGCCTTTTTCCTCGGATGGTGTTGGCTAGCACGAGGGGACATAGCTTTAAATTGAGGGGTGATAGATATAGGACAGATGTTAGAGGTAGGTTCTTTACTCAGAGAGTAGTAAGGGCGTGGAATGCCCTGCCTGCAGCAGTGGTGGACTCGTCAACGTTGAGAGCGTTCAAATGGTTATTGGATAAACATATGGATGATATTGGAATAGTGTAGATTAGAGGGGCTTTAGATTGGTACCACTGGTCGGCGCAACATCGAGGGCCGAAGGGCCTGTACTGCGCTGTAATGTTCTATGTTCTATGTTTGAGAAGCACTTGCCTATCAGTACAAATTGAACCGCTCTATTCATACTGTGCCTTTGGGAACCCACACTATCCATAACCTCTGCTGATAAAAATATACACATTCTGTGGTTTCATTGTTCCAAAGAATGTGGTTCATCTCACTCAGCCTTCATCCCATCATGCTCTGCAGCAGCCTGCTTTTGGCTAAAGTGTACAGATTGTTTTAAAAATACATCTGAAATACATTTCAAAATCCAAAATACATGTTTGAATCAGGAATACTTGTTCAAATCTCTCTCTTGTTTAAATCTCTTGCTGTGGGTATGCATGTCTTTATGCAGACAGCATCTCTGTTAGTCTGTAAGTCTGATCTTAAGTTAATACACTCAGTGCTAGTAGTTTTATTAGCGTCTTAAATCCCTGATTATTTGAAGTTTCTCTAACGATGATTTTCTTTGTTGGGTGGAGTTGTACATGGTCAGCCCCTGTGGCTTCTCCCTGCTGGCGTAACTCAATAAACTGTTTGTTGATTGAATCAGGCTTGAGTATGGAACGATTCTTCTGGGTTCATTCCCCCCAAGAGGCATCAATGGACATTCGAAAGCCAATGGTGTTGTTCGAATATGGGACAACTTTGACATAGGAAAAAGCACTGTTAGCAAGTTACCTTAAAAAATAAAGTTAAAGTTTATTTAATATTCACAAGTAAGGTTTACATTAACACTGCATTGAAGTTACTGTGAAATTCCCCTAGACGCCACAGTCCGGCGCCTGTTCAGGTCAATGCACCCTAGAACATAGAACAGTACAGCACAGAACAGGCCCTTCGATGTTGTGCCGAGCTTTATCTGAAACCAAGATCAAGCTATCCCACTCCCTATCATCCTGGTGTGCTCCATGTGCCTATCCGCTTGAATGTTCCTAAAGTGTCTGACTCCACTATCACTGCAGGCAGTCCATTCCACACCCCAACCACTCTCTGCGTAAAGAACCTACCTCTGATATCCTTCCAGTATCTCCCACCACGAACCCTATAGTTATGCCCCCTTGTAATAGCTCCATCCACCCGAGGAAATAGTGTTTGAACGTTCACTCTATCTATCCCCTTCATCATTTTATAAACCTCTATTAAGTCTCCCCTCAGCCTCCTCCGCTCCAGAGAGAACAGCCCTAGCTCCCTCAACCTTTCCTCATAAGACCTACCCTCCAAACCAGGCAGCATCCTGTTAAATCTCCTCTGCACTCTTTTCAGCGCTTCCGCATCCTTCTTATAGTGAGGTGACCAGAACTGCACACAATATTCCAAATGTGGTCTCACCAAGGTCCTGTACAGTTAGCATAACCCCACGGCTCTTAAACTCCAACCCCCTGTTAATAAAAGCCAACACACTATAGGCCTTCTTCACAGCTCGATCCACTTGAGTGGCAACCTTCAGAGATCTGTGGATATGAGCCACAAGATCTCTCTGTTCCTCCACAGTCTTCAGAACCCTACCTTTGACACTGTAATCCACATTTAAATTAGTCCTACCAAAATGAATCACCTCACATTTATCAGGGTTAAACTCCATTTGCTATTTTTCGGCCCAGCTTTGCATCCTATCAATGTCTCTTTGCAGCCTACAACAGCCCTCCACCTCATCCACTACTCCACCCTAACCAGCACATCTTTCAGACTGTGGGAGGAAACCGGAGCACCCGGAGGAAACCCACGCAGACACGGGGAGAACGTGCAGACTCCACACAGACAGTGACCCAAACTGGGAATCGAACCCGGGTCCCTGGCGCTGTGAGACAGCAGCGCTAACCCACTGTGCTACCCTGCTGATGCTATTTAAGACAAAGAACAAGCAATTGAAATATGTTACTGCCTGGAATCAAATAGAAATGACTGATTTCTGTTTGAAAGATGTTATGAAGCAAACTGGATAGGATTAAGTAATTGAGGGTAGAAGATAGAGACCGGAAATTAAATGGCAAATAGGAATTGGGGCATTGGATACAATTCAATTCAATGGAATATTTCAATCTGGCACTGATGTATATTCTAATGAAAATAAAGTAGCGACGGGTCTAGTAAATGGACAGCTTTCTCTTAGTGATACTTGTGTCCTTTTCTGTGTTTTGGCAGATCATGTTGCAGCTTTAGAGAACCTTAGTTAGGCCGCAGTTGGAATATACTGTTCAATCAAGGGATTGAGTTTAGGAGTCCGGGGATAATGATGCAGCTATATAAGACCCTCGTCAGACCCCACTTGGAGTACTGTGCTCAGTTCTGGTCGCCTCACTATAGGAAGGATGTGGAAAAGGGTGCAGAGAAGATTTACAAGGATGTTGCCTGGATTGAGTGGCATGCCTTATGAGGATAGGCTGAGGGAGCTCGGTCTTTTCTCCTTGGAGAGACGAAGGATGAGAGGAGACCTAATAGAGGTATACAAGATGTTGAGAGGCATAGATCGGGTGGACTCTCAGAGGCTTTTTCCCAGGGTGGAAATGTCTGCTACGAGAGGACACAGGTTTAGGATGCTGGGGGGTAGGTACAGGGGAGATGTTAGGGGGAAGGTTTTCACACAGAGGGTGGTGGGCGAGTGGAATCGGCTGCCGTCAGTGGTGGTGGAGGCGAACTCAATAGGGTCTTTTAAGAGACTCCTGGATGAGTACATGGAGCGTAATAGGATGGAGGGTTATAGGTAGGTCTAGAAGGTAGGGATGTGTTCGGCACAACTTGTGGGCCGAAGGGCCTGTTTGTGCTGTAGTTTTTCTATGTTCTAATTCTGGTCGCCACATTACCAGAAGGATGTGGAAGCTTTGGAGAGGATACAGAAAAGATTTACCAGGATGTTGCCCTGGTATGAAGGGCATTAGCTAAGAGGAGAGGTTGGAGAAACTTGGTTTGTTCTCACTGGGACGACGGGGGTTGAGGGGCGACCTGATAGAAGTCTACAAGATTATGAGGGGCATGGACAGAGTGGATAGTCAGAAGCTTTTTCCCCAGGGTGGAAGAGTCAATTACTAGGGGGCACAGGTTTAAGGTGCGAGGGGCAAGGTTTAAAGGAGATGTACGAGGCAGATTTTTTACACAGAGGGTGGTGGGCGCCTGGAACTCGCTGCCGGGGGGAGGTATTGGAAGCGGATACGGTACTAAGGGGCGTCTTGACAAAAACATGAGTAAGATGGGAATAGAGGGATCTGGTCCCCAGAAGGGTAGGGGATTTTAGTTCAGTCGGGCAGCATGGTTGATGCAGGCTAGGAGGGCCGAAGGGCCTGTTCCTGTGCTGTAATTTTCTTTGTTCTTTTTTAAGAGAACAGAATTTGATACTCTAACTGCCGCCCTCGGCATTGGGGCCATCGATGGAGAGATAAGCAAAGACTTCAAGATCTTTGGATAAGATTGCCTGAGAATCAAGAAGGTGTTGGCGTGATATTGAAAGTTCTTTAAGCTTTATTAGTCACAAGCAGGCTTACATTAACATTGCAATGAAGTTACTGTGAAAATCCCCTCGTCGCCACACTCCGGCGTCTGTTTGGGTTCATTGAGCGAGAATTTAACACGTTCAATGCACCCCTAACCAGCACGTCTTTCGGACTGTGGGAGGAAACCGGAGCACCCGGAGGAAACCCACGCAGACACGGGGAGAACGTGCAGACTCCGCACAGACAGTGACCCGAGGCTGGAATTGAACCTGGGTACCTGGTACTGTGCCACCGTGCCACCCTATGTGTTTATAATTATTGATTTGTGAGTCTGTGATCTTGAGATCCAATATTAATTTGATTGCTGGGTAGATTTATCTCCCCTCCTTTGTGTGGGAAGCTGGACTAGAAGGTCGTTATTGCCAAGAATTAAGTACTCATCTAATCGATAGACTTGATTGTTTCGATGTTAGACGTTATAATCTTACTACTTGTGGATATCAAAAACCTACCAAATGTCCAAACATGTTAGAAGTCCCCCAGATGGGCTAGTTGGGATTGGGAACTCTTAAAACTTTATGATCCAATGTGACAATGGTATCCCCAGAATAAGCAAGAATATTTCAGGTATTTAATGATATTACATTCAACTTGCCACGATCATCCCAATTAAATGGGCTAAAATCCAACTGCAGGGAATCATTGACAAAAGAACAAAGAAAATTACAGCACAGGAACAGGCCATTCGGCCCTCCAAGCCTGCACCGACCATGCTGCCCGACTTAACTAAAACCCCCTACCCTTCCGGGGACCATATCCCTCTATTCCCATCCTACTCATGTACTTGTCAAGACACCCCTTCAAAGTCTCTACCATATCCGCTTCCATTACCTCCCCCGGCAATGTGTTCCAGGCACCCACTACTCTCTGTAAAAATTCTGCCTCGTACATCTCCTTTAAACCTTGCCCCTCGCACTTTAAACCTGTGCCCCCTAGTAATTGACTCTTCCACCCTGGGGAAAAAGCTTCTGACTAACCACTCTGTCCATGCCTCTCATAATCTTGTAGACTTCAATCAGGTCGCCCCTCAAGTGAGAACAAACCAAGTTTCTCCAACCTCTCCTCATAGCTAATGCCCTCCATACCAGGCAACATCCTGGTAAATCTTTTCTGTAACCCTCTCCAAAGCCTCCACATCCTTCTGGTAGTGTGGTGACCAGATTTGAACACTATATTCCAAGTGTGACCTAACTAAGGTTCTATAAAGTTGCAACATGACTTGTCAATTTTTAAACTCAATGCCTCGGCCAATGAAGGCAAGCGTGCCGTATGCCTTCCTGACTACCTTCTCCACCTGCATTGCCACTTTCAGCGACCTGTGTACCTGTACACCCAGATCCCTCTGCCTATCAATACTCTTAAGGGTTCTGCCATTTACTGTATATTTCCTATCTGTAGTAGACCTTCCAAAATGCATTACCTCACATTTGTCCGGATTAAACTCCATCTGCCATCTCTCCGCCCAAGTCTCCAACTGGTCTATATCCTGCTGTATCCTCTGATGGTCCTCATCGCTATCCGCAAATCCACCAACCTTTGGATCGTCCGCAAACTTACCAATCAATCCAGTTACATTTTCCTCCAAATCATTTATATATATAACAAACAGCAAAGGTCCCAGCACTGATCCCTGAGGAACACCACTTGTCACAGCCCTCCATTCAGAAACGCACCCTTCCACTGCTACCCTCTGTCTTCTTTGACCAAGATGTGGAGATGCCGGCATTGGACTGGGGTAAACACAGTAAGAAGTCGAACAACACCAGATTAAAGTCCAACAGGTTTATTTGGTAGCAAAAGCCACTAGCTTTTGGAACGC
This sequence comes from Mustelus asterias, assembly GCF_964213995.1. NCBI lineage: Eukaryota > Metazoa > Chordata > Chondrichthyes > Carcharhiniformes > Triakidae > Mustelus > Mustelus asterias. Next base: position 377,946 of record NW_027590302.1, on the reverse strand, counting down.
TGCTCCTTCGTCAGGTGGGTGGGAGTTCTGATCACAAACAGAGCACAGAGACACAAACTCAATTTACATGAATAATGGTTGGAATGCAAGTCTTTACAGATAATCAAGTCTTAAAGGTACAGACAATGTGAGTGGAGAGAGCATTAGGCACAGGTTAAAAAGATGTGTATTGTTTCCAGACAGGAAAGTTAGTGAGATTTTGCAAGTCCTGGGGGTTACAGATAGTGTGACATGAACCCAATATCCCGGTTTAGGCCGTCCTCATGTATGCGGAGCTTGGCTATCAGTTTCTGCTCAGTGATTCTGCGCTGTCATGTGTCGTGAAGGCTGCCAAGGCGGCCAAAGTGTTCTCCAAGGCGGCCTTCACGACACATGACAATGCAGAAATGCTGAGCAGAGACTGATAGCCAGGTTCCGCACACATGAGGACGGCCTCAACTGGGATATTGGGTTTATGTCACACTATCTGTAATCCCCATAGCTTGCCTGGGCTTGCAGAATCTCACTGGCTGTCCTGTCTGGAGACAATACACATCTCTTTAACCTGTGCTTAATGCTGCCTCCACTCACATTGTCTGTATCTTTAAGACCCGGTTGGCTGTAGAGTTTCGCATTCTAATCAGTATTCTGTCACTTGATTTTGTGTCTCTGTGCACTGTTTGAGAGCACATTTCCACTCCATCTGACGAAGGAGCAGCGCTCCGAAAGCTAATGGCATTTGCTACCAAATAAACCTGTTGGACTTTGACCTGGTGTTGTTAAAACTCTTACTGTGTTTACCCCAGTCCAACGCCGGCATCTCCACATCATGACCTCCCCTGTAGCCAGTGAGGATACAAATGTTTCTCTCAAGGCCCCAGCAATTTCCTCCCTTGCCCCTCTCAGTATTCTGGGGTATATCCCGTCAGGCCCTGGGGATTTGTCTACCTTAATGTTTCTCAAGAACCCCAATACCTCCTCCTTTTTGATCTCAACATGACTCAAACTATCCACACACTTTCCCAGACTCATCATCCACCAAGTCCTTCTCTTTGGTGAATACTAACACAAAGTAGAACCATAGAAAATTACAGCTCAGAAACAGGCCTTTTGGCCCTTCTTGTCTGTGCCGAACCATTTTATGCCTCGTCCCACTGACCTGCACTTGGACCACATCCCTCCACACCCCTCTCATCCATCAACCCGTCCAAGTTTTTCTTAAATGTTAAAAGTGACCCCGCATTTACCACTTTATCCGGCAGCTCATTCCACACTCCCACCACTCTCTGCGTGAAGAAGCCCCCCCTAATATTCCCTTTAAACTTTTCTCCTTTCACCCTTAACCCATGCCCTCTGGTTTTTTTCTCCCCTAGCCTCAGCGGAAAAAGCCTGCTTGCATTCACTCTATCTATACCCATCAAAATCTTATACACCTCTATCAAATCTCCCCTCAATCTTCTACGCTCCAGGGAATAAAGTCCCAACCTATTCAATCTCTCATTTAATACCTCACCCATATCCTCTGGCGCCACGCATAGATTCCCAACCCTGTCCTTGAGTGGGCCAACCCTCTCCCTGGCCACCCTCTTGCTCTTTATCTATGTATAAATTGTATAAAATGTATAAATGACGATTATACTTACAGAATTGCTCCTGAATCACGGATACAAAATAAAAGAAGTATGCTGGGAGATATCGGGGGATTATTTGGAAGTGCAAACTCGGGAGTCAATTCAGTACAACTGTCTGAACTGAATAGCTACTCCTCCAGAGCTGCCACAGGAGTTGGAAAGGAACTGCGGTGTGGAGCTCATGGAACCGAGTACGCACTGACCACTGTAGATCCCCAGGGTGAAGGACTCTTAAAAACATTTAACCGTTGCAACTGAAGGGATAATTCAAACCACTGAGGGCCAAGTCAAAGTTCGGGTGTGTGATAATCTCGAGAGATGAGGTTCGGTCTGACTTTGAAGATTTGAGATTTGGAACCATTTCCTGACATTGCTTAAACTTTCTTAATATTCACCGGGACAGACATGAATGGGGTGGCACAGTGGGTTAGCGCTGCTCCCTCACAGCGCCAGGGTCCCGGGTTCGATTCCCGGCTTGGGTCACTGTCTGTGCGGAGTCTGCACATTCTTCCCGTGTCTGCTTGGGTTTCCTCCGGGTGCTCCGGTTTCCTCCCACAGTCTGAATGATGTGTGGGTTAGATGCATTGGCCGTGCTAAATAAATTGCCCCTAAGTGTTAAGGGGACCAGTTAGGGTAAATGCATGGGGTTACGGGGATAAGGCCTGGGTGGGTTTGTGGTTGGTGCAGACTCGATGGGTCGAATGGCCTCCTTCTGCACTGTAGGGATTCTATGATTCACAGAAGGAGTACATTGGGTAATTGGAGTCCGTGCCGATTCTCTGTAGAACAATCCAGTCAGTCTCATTCCCCCCCTCTCCCTGTTCCCCCGCATCTTTATTTCCTCCAACTGCTCACCCAAACTTGTCTGTAAATCAATGATAGTTTCTGCTTCCGCGAGCGAGTTCCAGGCCGGGGTACTCATCATGTAACTAAAGTTTCACCTCACATCCAATCTGCCTGCCTATGTTTCGATGTAGATATTTAGGTTACCAGCATGCCTGAAGGTTTTCCTTTTCACTGCAGGTCAGGAAAACAGGAGTAGGGATCTGATTAGTGATTAATGATTAATTAATTAATTTAATTAGTGAACACTTGACTGGGAGGTGGTCCGGTGAGGGCTATAAAATTTATCATGGCATTTCCACAGGAAAACACATCCAACGGGATCTTTAAGGACTGTTACAGATTTGAATCATTTGGGACAGAGGAAAGGGGCTGGGTTCACCGAGCCGGGTCTAAAGGATACATGACCCATGGGGAGGACCTGGAATATGTGTAACAACACCAGGTTAAAGTCCAACAGGTTTATTTGGTAGCAAAAGCCACACAAGCTTTCGGAGCTCCAAGCCCCTTCTTCAGGTGAGTGGGAATTCTGTTCACAAACAGGGCATATAAAGACACAGAGTCAATTTACATGAATAATGGTTGGAATGCGAATACTTACAGCTAATCAAGTCTTTAAGAAACAAAACAAAACAATTCCCACTCACCTGAAGAAGGGGCTTGGAGCTCCGAAAGCTTGTGTGGCTTTTGCTACCAAATAAACCTGTTGGACTTTAACCTGGTGTTGTTAAACTTCTTACTGTGTTTACCCCAGTCCAACGCCGGCATCTCCACATCATGGAATATGTGAGCAGGGCAGAATGCTGTCAGAATCAGAGCATTACATTGTGTGTGCCTGTCGGACCCTCAAGCTTCTCAGGAACACAAGCAAGATAATCATTGCTATTTTACCATTGAAGGAGGCATTTAAAGCAGTACAGGTGGGCCCCACTCTGTGATACATAATCACAGTAAGAAGTCTCACAACACCAGGTTAAAGTCCAACAGGTTTATTTGGTAGCAAATACCATAAGCTTTCGGAGCACAGCTCCTTCGTCAGATGGAGTGGTTATCTGTTCTCAAACAGTGCAAACAGACACAGAAATCAAATTACAGAATACTGATTAGAATGCAAATCTCTACAGCCAGCCAGGTCTTAAATAGAACATAGAACATAGAAAGCCACAGCACAAACAGGCCCTTCGGCCCACAAGTTGCGCCGATCACATCCCCACCTCTAGGCCTATCTATAGCCCTCAATCCCATTAAATCCCATGTACTCATCCAGAAGTCTCTTAAAAGACCCCAACGAGTTTGCCTCCACCACCACCGACGTCAGCCGATTCCACTCACCCACCACCCTCTGAGTGAAAAACTTACCCCTGACATCCCCCCTGTACCTACCCCCCAGCACCTTAAACCTGTGTCCTCTCGTAGCAACCATTTCAGCCCTTGGAAATAGCCTCTGAGAGTCCACCCTATCCAGACCCCTCAACATCTTGTAAACCTCTATCAGGTCACCTCTCATCCTTCGTCTCTCCAGGGAGAAGAGACCAAGCTCCCTCAACCTATCCTCATAAGGCATGCCCCCCAATCCAGGCAACATCCTTGTAAATCTCCTCTGCACCCTTTCAATGGCTTCAACATCTTTCCTGTAATGAGGTGACCAGAACTGCGCGCAGTACTCCAAGTGGGGTCTAACCAGGGTCCTATAAAGCTGCAGCATTATCTCCCGACTCCTAAACTCAATCCCTCGATTAAATGTACAGACAACGTGGGTGGAGGGAGCATTCAACACAGGTCAAAGAGATGTGTATTGTCTCCAGACAGAACAGCGAGTGAAATTCTGCAAGCCCAGGAGGCAAGCTGTGGGGGTTACTGATAATGTGACATAAATCCAACATCCCGGTTTAGGCCGTCCTCATGTGTGCGGAACTTGGCTATCAGTTTCTGCTCAGCGACTCTGCGCTGTCGTGTGTCGTGAAGGCCGCCTTGGAGAACGCTTACCTGAAGATCCAAGGCTGAATGCCCGTGACTGCTGAAGTGCTCCCCCACAGGAAGAGAACAGTCTTGCCTGGTGATTGTCGAGCGGTGTTCATTCATCCGTTGTTGTAGCGTCTGCATGGTTTCCCCAATGTACCATGCCTCGGGACATCCTTTCTTGCAGCGTATCAGGTAGACAACGTTGGCCGAGTTGCAAGAGTAGGTACCGTGTACCTGGTAGATGGTGTTCTCACGTGAGATGATGGCATCCGTGTCGATGTCGATTCCGCACACATGAGGACGGCCTAAACCGGGATGTTGGATTTATGTCACATTATCAGTAACCCCCACAGCTTGCCTCCTTGGCTTGCAGAATTTCACTAGCTGTTCTGTCTGGAGACAATACACATCTCTTTAACCTGTGTTGAATGCTCCCTCCACCCACATTGTCTGTACATTTAAGACCTGGCTGGCTGTAGAGATTTGCATTCTAATCAGTATTCTGTAATTTGATTTCTGTGTCTGTGCCCTGTTGGAGAACAGATCACCACTCCATCTGACGAAGGAGCTGTGCTCCGAAAGCTTATGGTATTTGCTACCAAATAAACCTGTTGGACTTTAACCTGGTGTTGTGAGACTTCTTACTGTGCTTACCCCAGTCCAACGCCGGCATCTCCACATCATGACATACATAATCACCCCAGAGACAGAGATAATCTCAGCAGCTTTACTCTGTGAAAGCTATCACAGTGTTTTGTCTGTAAGTGACAGACTGTGGGAGAGTTCCACGCGTCTGGAAAAACATCGGGATACTTGTTTGGTGCCTGGTGGGATGAAGCGTACGTTGACGAAACACTGGGGAAAGTGGTCTGACAGGCCATGCAGGAGCCTATGGAAATTGCCCATGAGTGGGTCAGGTACTCCAAAGAACAAGACCCATAAGGGAGGAACACAGGTGAACCTCACTACCCAGACTGCCACCAGACTGAAACTATCAGCGGACACCATGGGTGGGACGGATTTGTTCCGGGAACAGCAGGAAACTAAGTGGTGGGAAATAATCAGGATGGGGATGGCCATTGGGACGGGGGGAAAGTTATTATGGCCACCATGAGGTCTATCATAGAAGGTCTATTAAATTGCCAGTTCTGGCAGTCCCTCACCATGCTCCAGCAGCACCCTGTTCAAAGAAGGGGGAAGCTTGAAGGTGAAATTTACAGCAGGATAGTTTTGGCTGTCTCCTGACATCTGGAAGACTGGCAGCCGAAGGACTCGGAGAGATATTCTCAACATTATATTGGTCTTTTTGGGTGGTCACCCAATGGCCAAAGGGGAGGTCTGAAAGGGTTAATAATCACACAAGTTTCAACATCACATAAGCGGCAATGGTACAAACCACAGATCTTTATTGAAGCAGAAAGTGACGTCACAGGTGGATAGGGTCGTAAAGAGTGCCTTTGGTACATTGGCCTTTATAAATCGAAGTATCGAGTATAAAGGTTGCAGTGTTATGGTAAGGTTATATAAGGCATTGGTGAGGCCGAGTTTGGAGTATTGTGTACAGTTTTGGTCACCTAGTTACAGGAAGGATGTAAATAAGATTGAAAGAGTGCAGAGAAGGTTCACAAGGATGTTGCCGGTACTTGAGAAGCTGAGTTACAGAGAAAGGTTGAATAGGTTGGGACTTTATTCCCTGGAGCGTAGAAGATTGAGGGGAGATTTGATAGAGGTGTATAAGATTTTGATGGGTATAGATAGAGTGAATGCGAGCAGGCTTTTTCCGCTGAGGCTAGGGGAGAAAAAAACCAGAGGGCATGGGTTAAGGGTGAAAGGAGAAAAGTTTAAAGGGAATATTAGGGGGGGCTTCTTCACGCAGAGAGTGGTGGGAGTGCGGAATGAGCTGCCGGATAAAGTGGTAAATGCGGGGTCACTTTTAACATTTAAGAAAAACTTGGACGGGTTCATGGATGAGAGGGGTGTGGAGGGATATGGTCCAAGTGCAGGTCAGTGGGACGAGGCATAAAATGGTTCGGCACAGACAAGAGGGGCCAAAAGGCCTGTTTCTGAGCTGTAATTTTCTATGGTTCTATGGTTCAGAACCCAGGTAAGCAGCAAGGCCTGGTTACAAGAGAGACAACCCCAGAGTATAGTTTGATCTAACAAAGCCTCTTAGCCTGAGAGAATTCATGAAATCAGACATCTGGAGATGAGAGAGATAATGGAAATGTGGAATTGAGGTTACAATCAGATCAATCATGAATGGTCGAGCAGGCTCGAGGGGCCGAGTGGCCTACTCCTGCTCCTAATTCATATGTGATCACCATCCTTTATAATAGATCGTAGCATTTTCCATCCTACTGACGTCAGGCTAATGGGTCTGTGGTTCCCCATTTTCTCTCTCCCTCCTTACAGTAAGAAGTCTCAGAACACCAGGTTAAAGTCCAAAAGGTTTATTTGGTTGTACGAGATTTCAGGACTCACCTGATGAAGGAGTAGCGCTCCGAAAGCTCGTGCTACCAAATAAACCTGTTGGACTTTAACATGATGTTCTGAGACTTCTTACTGTGCCCACTCCAGTCCAACGCCGGCATCTCCACATCATAGCTATCTCCCTCCTTAAATAGTGGGGTTATATTTACCAATCTGCAGCAACCATTCCAGAATCTATAGAATTTGGAAAGATGACCCCCAATGTATCCACTATCTCTACAGCCACCTCTTTCAACACTCTGGGATGTAGATCATCAACTTTTGGGGATTTATTCAATTTCAAACACCATTAATTTCTGCAGTACCACTCTCTCACGAATGCTAATCTCTTCCAGTTCCTCATGCTCACCACTCCCTTGGTTCTCTCGTGTTTTTGGGATGATTTCTGTATCTTCCTCCATGAAGACAGAGACACAGTGTTCAGTTTCTCTGCCATTTCCCCATTCCCCATTATAAACTCTCCTGTCTCCGCCTGGAATGGACCCACATTTATCTTTGTTAAGCTTTTCCCTTTCACACACCGTTAGGAGCATTTCCAGTTGGTTATGTCTTTCTCACCAGTTTGCTCTCATATTCTATTTTCTCTTTGTCAGTTTCATGGTTCTCCTTTGCTGAATTCTAAAAAAAGTTCCCAATCCTCAGGCTTACGACTATTTTGGCCACTTTATGAGTCTCTTCCTTTGATCTAATTGAATCTTTATCTTTTCTTGTTAGCCACGGTTGCTGTACTTTTCTGTTGGATTTTTGTTCAATGAAGGAATCTATGTTTGATGCCAATATGTAATAATTATTTATATTTGAGAGATTAACTGTCTACCATCACAGTGGCACAGTGATTAGCACTGCTGCCTCACAGCGCCAGGCACCCGGGTTCGATTCCCAGCTTGGGTCACTGTCTGTGCAGATTCTTAACATTCTTCCCGTGTCTGCATGGGTTTCCTCCGGGTGCTCCGGTTTCTTCCCATAGGACGTTCTGTTAGGTGCATTGGCCATGCTAAATTCTCCCTCAGTGTACCTGAACAGGTGCTGGAATGCGTTGACTCGGGGATTTTCACAGTAACTTCATTGCAGTGTGAATTTAAGCCTACTTGTGACACTAATAAATAAATACATTTTAATGTTATTTTCCAGCTGTCACAGCCAATGTACCCCTCCTGGTTTGATGGTTTTCTTCTGTGAGAAACACCCAGATGGATTAAACAAAAGAACCATGCAACCAGCACAGCCCATCTCCATGGCAATGTGGCATGTTTTGGGGGATTCCAAACAGAAATGGGAACTAAATATTTTCTAAGTTCTGAACATCCTGTCACTCTGTGATCCTTGTGAAAGTGGAAACCAGGTGTTCGCAACAAGGCTCAAAGAGAATCAGCCCACTGGAGGCAAAGTTGTGAGACCGGCCAGTCCAGCAGAAAAAAACCCTCCGACCCTCCCCATTGACCAACTGTGAGAATGAACAAAATGCAGCTCTAGATGTAACTCAGAGCATGAACAATAATAGCATAATCTAACCCCTGGAATCACTTGTGAATTTTTTGGTGCCTTCGCAGACGAGAGGCATCACTGAATCCCTTCCTACATTGAGAGCAAGTGAATGGCCTCTCCCCAGCATGAACTCGCTGGTGAGTCTGTAGGTTAGATGAATCACTGAATCCCTTCCCACACTGAGAGCAGATGAATGGCTTTTCCCCAGTGTGAACTCGCTGGTGTCTCAACAGGTTGCATGAAAGAGTGAATGCCTTCCCACACTCAGAGCAGGTGAATGGTCTCTCCCCAGTGTGAACTCGCTGGTGTCGCAACAGGGGGGTTAACAAAGTGAATCGCTTCCCGCACTCTGAGCAGGTGAAGGGCCTATCCCCAGTGTGAAACTGCTGGTGTCTCAACAGCTGGTGTGACAAAGTGAATCCCTTCCCACACTGAGAGCAGGTGAATGGTCTCTCCCCGGTGTGAACTCGCTGGTGTGTCTGCAGGGTGGATGAATCATTGAATCCTTTTCCACACTGAGAGCAGATGAATGGCCTCTCTCCAGTGTGAACTCGCCTGTGTCTCAACAAGTTGCACAAAAGAGTGAATCCCTTTCCACACTGCAAGCAGGTGAATGGCTTCTCCCCAGTGTGAACTCGCTGGTGTCTCTGCAGGGTGGATGAATCACTGAATCCCATCCCACACCAAGAGCAGGTGAATGGCCTCTCCCCAGTGTGAATTCGCTGGTGAGACTGCAAGTGGGCTAACTGAGTGAATCCCTTCCCACACTGAGAGCAGGTGAATGGTCTCTCCCCGGTGTGAACTCGCTGGTGTGTCTGAAGGTGGGATGACAGAGTGAATCCCTTCCCACACTGAGAACATACGAACTGTTTCTCCCCAGTGTGAACTCGCTGGTGTGTCTTTAAGGTAGATGAACGACCGAATCCCTTCCCACACACAGAGCAGGTGAATGGCCTCTCCCCAGTGTGGCTGCGCCGATGAGCTTCCAGGTCTGATGGGGATCTGTATCTCTTCCCACAATCCTCACATTTCCATGGTTTCTTCATGTCTTAGGTCTCCTTCTATCTCTCCAGGTCAGACAATCAGTTAATCACTTGTTCACAACCAAAACACATGTACAATCTCCCTGCTGTGAACAATGTGATGTTTTTTTCTGGCTGTGCAACTGATTCAACTTTTTTCTGCAGTCAGTTCACTGGAACATTCATTAGGGTGTGTGTGTGTGTGTCTCGGTGCTTTTCCAGTCATACTGATGTTTAAAGTCTTTTGAAGCTGACAGAACAGAGAAACATTTCTCCTTCTGGAATCTAAGCTGATGATATTCAAGTCCCAAGGAATCGAATAACTCTGTCAGATCTAAATGTGACGATTGAGATTTCTGTCCGAGATTCCTCCTCTTCTCATATCCTGTGCAAACAAGTTACAAAAGTCATCAGTGTCAGTACAGGATAGAAATTCAGAACAGACAATTCTAGTTTCTATGCAACATTCTTTCCTCTCTCATTCCTCAAAAGCTGTAAATCTCCATCCCACACACTCTCCCTCCATTCTCACTCTGCTGTGTCTAATATTCACCCTCCCAATTCTCCTGAAGGTGCTGATTGAGGCTGATTGACAGATCCATGCTCACTGCTTTCAGCCCTGGACACAGAGAGCTGAAAATCTCCACATAGGTTGACAGGCATATACCATGTCAGAATTCCTGCACTAAAAGTGTTATGTCCAGGACATTATCACTTGAGTGGGTAGGGCAAGGATTTGAGGAAGATTAGGCAGGGAGAGCATGATCTGGAACTTGTGCCTATGAGGATGGTGGAACAGCAGATGATCAATAATTCCAAAATGAAATTGGGTGGGCATTTGAAGGAAATAAAACTTGCAGGAAATGTTGATTTAGAGATTGAATGGGACTGATCGGATAGTTCGACAAGATGTGCAGGTTAGGTTGATTAGCTATGCTAAATTGCCACTTGGTGTCCCAGGATGTGTGGGTTGCGGGGGAGTTGTGGGGTAAATCCGTGGGGTAACAGGGATAAGGGCCTGGGAAGAATGCTCTGTTGGAGAGTCGGTGCAGACTTAAGAACATAAGAACATAAGAAATAGGAGCACGAGTAGGCCATCTGGCCCTTCGAGCCTGCCCCGCCATTCAACAAGATCATGGCTGATCTGAAGCGAATCAGTTCCACTTACCCGCCTGCTCCCCATATCCCCTAATTCCCTTATCGATCAGAAAACTATCTACCCGTGATTTAAACATATTCAACGAGGAAGCCTCCACCACTTCAATGGGCAGAGAATTCCAGAGATTCACTACCCTCTGAGAGAAGAAGTTCCCCCTCAACTCTGTTCTGAACCGGCCCCCCCCCCCTTATTTTGAGGCTGTGCCCTCTAGTTCTGGTTTCCCTTCTAAGTGGAAAGAATCTCTCCACCTCTACCCTATCCAGCCCCTTCATTATCTTATATATCTCTATAAGATCACCCCTCATCCTTCTAAACTCCAACAAGTACAGACCCAATCTGTTTAATCTCTCCTCATAAGCTACACCCCTCATCTCCGGTATCAACCTGGTGAACCTTCTCTGCACTCCCTCCAAGGCCAATATATCCTTTCGCAAATAAGGGGACCAAAACTGCACACAGTACTCCAGTTGCGGCCTCACCAGTGCCTTGTACAGTTGCAGCAAGACCTCCCTGCTTAAGTAAGTGGTACTGATCCACGTCCCTCCCTGAGAGGGGGGAGTTAATAGTGGGAAATGAGGATATGGCTGAGTCTTTAAATAAGTTTTTTGTGTCGGTCTTCACGGTGGAGGACACAAATAGTTTGCCAAATATTAACGATAGAGGGTTGGCAGCAGGAGAAATACTTAATACAATTAATGTTACCAGAGAGGCAGTGCTGGGTAGACTAATGGGACTGAAGGTGGACAAGTCCCCGGGTCCGGATGGAATGCATCCCAGGGTATTGAAAGAAATGTCAGAGGTAATAGTGGATGCGTTAGTGATTATTTATCAAAACTCGTTGCATTCTGGGGTAGTGCCGGTTGATTGGAAAACGGCTAATGTTACGCCGCTGTTTAAAAAAGGAAGGAGACAAAAGGCGGGTAACTATAGGCCGGTCAGCTTAACGTCTGTAGTAGGGAAAATGCTGGAATCCATTATTAAAGAGGAGATAGCAGGGCATCTGGATAGAAATGGTTCGATCAATCAGACGCAGCATGGATTCATGAGGGGAAAGTCATGCTTGACGAACATGTTGGATTTTTATGAAGATGTGACTAGGGCGGTTGATGGAGGAGAACCGGTGGATGCGGTGTTTTTGGATTTCCAAAAGGCGTTTGATAAGGTGCCCCATAAAAGGCTGCTGAAGAAGATTAGGGCACACGGAGTTGGGGGTAGTGTGTTAAAGTGGATTGGGGACTGGCTATCCGACAGGAAGCAAAGAGTCGGAATAAATGGGTGTTTTTCCGGTTGGAGGAAGGTACTAGTGGCGTGCCGCAGGGATCGGTACTCGGGCCGCAACTGTTTACCATTTATATAGATGATCTGGAGGAGGGGACGGAGTGTAGGGTAACGAAGTTTGCAGACGACACAAAGATAAGTGGAAAAGTGAATCGTGTGGAGGACGGAGAAGATCTGCAGAGAGATTTGGACAGGCTGAGTGAGTGGGCGAGGATATGGCAAATGGAGTATAACGTTGAGAAATGCGAGGTTATACACTTTGGAGGAAATAATAACAAATGGGATTACTATCTCAATGGAAACAAATTAAAACATGCTACCGTGCAAAGGGACCTGGGGGTCCTTGTGCATGAGACGCAAAAGCCCAGTCTGCAGGTACAACAGGTGATCAAGAAGGCAAATGGGATGTTGGCCTATATCGCGAGGGGGATAGAATATAAAAGCAGGGATGTCTTGATGCACCTGTACAGGGCATTGGTGAGGCCGCAGCTGGAATACTGTGTGCAGTATTGGTCCCCTTATATGAGGAAGGATATATTGGCATTGGAGGGAGTGCAGAGAAGGTTCACCAGGTTGATACCGGAGATGAGGGGTTTGGATTATGAGGAGAGGCTGAGGAGATTGGGTTTGTACTCGTTGGAGTTTAGAAGGATGAGGGGGGATCTTATGGAGACTTATAAGATAATGCGGGGGCTGGATAGGGTGGAGGCGGAGAGATTCTTTCCACTTAGTAAGGAAGTTAAAACTAGAGGACACAGCCTCAAAATAAAGGGGGGTCGGTTTAAGACAGAGTTGAGGAGGAACTTCTTCTCCCAGAGGGTGGTGAATCTCTGGAATTCTCTGCCCACTGAGGTGGTGGAGGCTACCTCGCTGAATATGTTTAAAGCGCGGATGGATGGATTCCTGATCGGTAAGGGTATTAAGGGTTATGGGGATCAGGCGGGTAAGTGGTACTGATCCACGTCAGATCAGCCATGATCTTATTGAATGGCGGGGCAGGCTCGAGGGGCTGGATGGCCTACTCCTGCTCCTATTTCTTATGTTCTTATATTCTATCCCCCTCGCGATAAAGGCCAACATTCCATTCGCCTTCTTGATCACCTGCTGCACCTGCAGACTGAGTTTTTGCGATTCGTGCACAAGGACCCCCAGGTCCCTCTGCACAGTCGCACGATGTAATTTTTCTCCATTTAAATAATATTCCAATTTACTATTATTTCTTCCAAAGTGGATAACCTCACATTTGCTAACGTTATATTCCATCTGCCAGATCCTCGCCCACTCGCTCAGCCGATCCAAATCTCTCTGCAGACTTTCTGCGTCCTCCACACAATTCGCTTTCCCACTCACCTTGGTGTCATCAGCAAACTTGAATACCCTACATTCAGTCCCCTCCTCCAGATCATCTATGTAAATGGTCAACAATTGAGGCCCCAGCACCGATCCCTGCGGCACGCCACTGGTCACCAACTGCCAACCAGAAAAGCACCCATTTATCCCAACTCTCTGCTCCCTGTTAGATAGCCAATCCCCAATCCACGGCAACACCTTACCCCTAACTCCGTGTACCCCAATCTTCTGCAGCAACCTTTTGTGAGGCACCTTATCGAACGCCTTCTGGAAATTGATCAAAGACTTGATGGAACAAAAGGCCTCCTTCTGCACTGGACTCGAGTTACCCAACAGACTCCTTCTGTGCTGCAATGACTTTATGACTGGAAATGTATAATATACCCACAGTAATATATTACAAAACTAGAAATAATAAGAAATGGAAAGGGGACAAAAGGTGTTTTACTCACAGAGACAGGAGGAAGTTTGAGTCTGAAGCTCAATCTTCATTCACACAAAGCCGGCGCTCTGATTGGCTGGAGGACCAGAGTCCTTCCGGTCCTCCAAGTCTCCCCATTGGTCAAGACTTCAGCATGCAGTTCAGGGGGTGGGCTCTCCTTCGCACATGCGCAGCTTCCCTTCGTCCTTGGACATGCGCAGTCCCAGGCCGGGGGGAAGGGGGAGATCACCGAGCGGCTTCTCGCTCTCAGCCGGTTGCCTGGAAACCTTGGCTGGAGGAGGTGCCGGAGGAGGGGAACAATGGGTGGGGGCGGGGCTCCCGGGTCCGCGCGCCCGGGCCTGCGCACTGGAACCCGGAGACGTCACCGCGGAGCGCAGGGATTCCTATTGGCTGATTCAGGGAGCGCTCCGTTGTGACGTCACAACACGGAAGTGGTCCAATGAGCTTCACAGTGAAACTCCCTCCTCTGGGAGGAAATCAATGTTTCCCCCTTTCCATTTCTTTTCTCATTCTGGGGGAAATTGGGGACTCGCAGCAACTGAAGGGAAAGGAAGTGAATCCAGTCTGTATATTTCAGCATTTTTAGTCTGGGAGCCTGCATGGAAATTTTCAGCTCTCTGTGTCCAGGACAGGATGTGGAGATGCCGGCGTTGGACTGGGGGAAGCACAGTAAGAAGTCTCACAACACCAGGTTAAAGTCCAGCGGGTTTATTTGGTAGCACGAGCCACAAGCTTTCGGAGCGCTGCCCCTTCATCAGGTGAGTGTTCCAGTGCACTCAGCTGATGAAGGGGCAGCACACACACACACAGTGACACACACTGACATGCACACACACAGTGAGACACACTGACACACACACAGTGACACACACTGACATGCACACACACAGTGAGGCACACTGACACACACACAGTGACACACACTGACACGCACACACACAGTGAGACACACTGACACACACACACACAGTGACACACACTGACACACACACAGTGATACACACTGACACACACACACAGTGACACACACTGACACACACACAGTGACACACACACAGTGATACACACTGACGCACATACACACAGTGATACACGCTGACACACACACACACAGTGATACACACTGACACACACACACCCAGTGTTACACATTGACACACACACAGTGACACACACACAGTGACACACAGACAGTGATACACACTGACCCACACACACAGTGATACACACTGACACACACACACACACACAGTGATACACCCTGACACACACACACACAGTGATACACACTGACACATACACACACAGTGATACACACTGACACACACACACACACAGTGATACACACTGACACACACACAGTGACACACACTGACCCACACACACACACAGTGATACACACTGACACACACACAGTGACACACACTGACCCACACACACAGTGATACACACTGACACACACACACACACACAGTGATACACACTGAAACACACACGCACACTGACACGCACACACAGTGATACACACTGACACACACACACACACACACACACACACACACAGTGACACTGTCCCTCACACACGCAGTGATACACACTGACACACGCACACAGTGATACACACTGACACGCACAGTGATACGCACTGACACACACACACACACAGTGACACACACTGACGCACACACACACACACACAGTGACACACACAGTGATACACACTGACACACACACACAGTGATACATACTGACACACACAGTGACTGAAACTGACCCACACACACAGTGATACACACTGACCCACACACACAGTGATGCACACTGACACACACACAGTGATGCACACTGACCCACACACACACACAGTGATGCACACTGACACACACACTCACACACAGTGACACTGTCGCTCACACACGCAGTGATACAGACTGACACACACACACACACACAGTGATACACACTGACACACACACACCCAGTGATACACATTGACACACACTCACACAGTGACACACAGACAGTGATACACACTGACACACACACACAGTGATGCACACTGACCCACACACACACACAGTGATGCACACTGACACACACACTCACACACACAGTGACACACACTGACACGAAAATCGGCACTGACCCTCACTCACACTGATACACACACACACACAGTGACACACACTGACAAAAACACACAGTGATACACACTGACACACACACACACACACACTGTGATACACACTGACGCACACACACACGCACACAGTGACACACACTGACATGCACACACACAGTGAGACACACTGACACACACACAGTGACACACACTGACACGCACACATACAGTGAGACACACTGACACACACACAGTGATACACACTGACATACACACACACACAGTGATACAGATTGACACACATACAGTGACACACACTGACTCTCACTCACACACAGTGACACACACACAGTGATGCACACTGACACACACACTCACACACAGTGACACTGTCGCTCACACACGCAGTGATACCCATTGACACACACACAATGACACGCACTGACAACCACACACAGTGATACACACTGACACACACACACAGTGATACACACTGACACACACACACACAGTGATACACACTGACACACACACACACAGTGATACACACTGACACACACACACAGTGATACACACTGACACACACACACACACACAGTGATACACACTGACACGCACACACAGTGATACACACTGACACACACACACAGTGATACACGCTGACACACACACACACAGTGATACATACTGACACACACACACCCAGTGTTACACATTGACACACACACAGTGACACACACACAGTGACACACAGACAGTGGTACACACTGACACACACACACACTGATACACACTGACCCACACACACACACAGTGATGCACACTGACACACACACTCACACACACAGTGACACACACTGACAAGAACATCGGCACTGACCCTCACACACTGATACACACACACAGTGACACACACTGACAAAAACACACACTGATACACACTGACACACACACACCCACACACACACACACTGTGATACACACTGACGCACACACACACACACAGTGACACACACTGACATGCACACACACAGTGAGACAGACTGACACACACACAGTGACACACACTGACATGCACACACACAGTGAGGCACACTGACACACACACAGTGACACACACTGACACGCACACACACAGTGAGACATACTGACACACACACACAGTGACACACACTGACACACACACAGTGATACACACTGACACACACACACAGTGAGACACACTGACACACACACAGTGACACACACTGACATGCACACACACAGTGAGGCACACTGACACACACACAGTGACACACACTGACACGCACACACACAGTGAGACACACTGACACACACACACACAGTGACACACACTGACATACACACAGTGATACACACTGACACACACACACAGTGACACACACTGACACACACACAGTGACACACACTGACTCACACACACACACAGCGACACACACACAGTGATACACACTGACACACACACAGTGACACACACTGACACACACAGTGACACACACTGACGCACACACACACACTGACACACACACAGTGATACACACTGACACACACACAGTGACACACACAGTGACACACACTGACCCTCACACACTGACACCAGCTTCCTGATTGGTTGAGGTGTCTGTCACTCCCGGATTTGCTCTGGGGGCGGGGCCGTTAGCTGCTGGTGTTCTGATTGGCTGACACGGCTGTCAGTCAGAAAGCTCAGCCTCTGATTGGCTCATCCGCTGTCAGTCAAAGTGCAGAGACCAGTCATTGGTGGACTTGGCTGTCAGGAAGTGAGCGGCAATTCTGATTGGCTGATTCGGGCAGTAGTCGAGCTGGCCTCTGATTGGCTGAGGCGATCATTTAGCAATCCAGTCTCTGATTGGCTGAGGCGGTGATTTCGTGATCCCGCTCTGTGATTGGCTGAGGTGGAGATTTAGTGATCCCGCTCTGTGATTGGCTGAGGTGGTGATTTAGTGATCCCGCTCTGTGATTGGCTGAGGTGGTGATTTAGTGATCCCGCTCTGTGGTTGGCTGAGACGGTGATTTAGTGATCCCGCTCTGTGATTGGCTGAGGTGGTGATTTAGTGATCCCGCTCTGTGGTTGGCTGAGACGGTGATTTAGTGATCCCGCTCTGTGATTGGCTGAGGCGGTGATTTAGTGATCCCGCTCTGTGATTGGCTGAGGCGGTGATTTAGTGATCCCGCTCTGTGATTGGCTGTCAGTCAGTTTTGTTTCTTCATTAATTGAATAATTGATGTGAGCGGATATTTCACCGCGATCCTGATCTGCTCCCTAAACTTGGATTGAGTCACCGCGTAAATAAATGTGTTTGTGCAGCAATTTATATCCTGCAGCATAAATCCGACTTGTTGAAATGTGTATTCAGGAAGAGTAGCCCGCATCCTGACCGGCATACTGAGGTGTTGACCAATGGGAAGACCTGGAGGACCGGAAGGACACTGGTCCTCCAGCCAATCAGGTCTTTGTGACGCTCAGATTGAGCTGCACACAGACTGAAACTTCCTCCTGTCTGAAGTGAGTTATTTTAGATGACATGAATTACACTTCTGAGGATTATGCTTCATATCCCAGATGAATCTCCAAGTGGCTTCTCGCTCCCGCCAGCCGGCTGTCTGCAAACCTTGGCTCGAGGAAGTGCAGGGGGAGGGGCAGGGGGAGGGAGGTGGGGGCGGAGCTCCCGGGTCCTCGCGCATGCGCACTGGAACCCCATGACGTAATTGCGGAAGAGACTGATTCTTATTGGGTCATTCAGGCAGGCTCCATTGTGGACGTCACAATGCGGAAGCTCGATTGATTCAGATTCAGACTCAAAACTTCCTCTGGCCAACATCTGGGAGGAAATCAATGTTTCCCCCTTTCCATTTCTTTTCTCATTCTGGGGGAAATTGGGGCTTGCAGCAACTGAAGGGCAAGGAAGTGAATCCAGGGAGGTTGCAGACTCTGGAAAGGTTGGCCCAGGTTTCTCTCTTTCTTAAAGACATTGGCATTCTTTGCAGTGTTCCACAGGAACTAGAATTGTCTGATCTGAATTTCTATCTCGTTCTGACAGTGATGACTTTTGTAAATTTGTTTTACAGGATATGAGAAGGAGAGGATTTGCTGATAGAAATGTCAAGATCTAACAGTCACTCAATTCATGGGAGCTGAATGTCATCGGTTTTGAATCTGGAAGAAGAAACGTTTATCTGCTTGAATTCGGTGAACCATTGGTGTGAACAGAAAAGCATCGAGGCCCGCGCAACCCGAGTGACAGTGTCCCAGTCCCGAGTGACAGTGTCCCAGTCCCGAGTGACAGTGTTCCAGTCCCGAGTGACAGTGTCCCAGTGCACGTATTGTGAAAGCTGCAGGAGAGACAAAAAGACACTCAGATCATGGAAAAACCATGGAAATGTGGGGACTGTGAAAAGTCATTCCGTTCCCCATCGGTGCTGGAAATTCATCGACGCAGTCACACCGGGGAGAGGCCGTTCACCTGCTCCAATTGTGGGAAAGGGTTCTCTCGGTTATCGATCTTGCTAACACACCAGCGAGTTCACACTGGGGAGAAGCCATTCACCTGCTCTGATTGTGGGAAGGGATTCACTCAGTCATCGCACTTGCTGATACACCAGCGAGTTCACAATGGAGAGAGGCCATTCACTTGCCCCGTGTGTGAGAAGGGATTCAGCGTTTCATCCACACTGCAGACACACCAGAGAGTTCACACTGGGGAGAGGCCGTTTATCTGCTCCATGTGTGGTAAAGGATTTGCTCAGTCATCCAACCTGTATTCACACCAGCGAGTTCACACCGGAGAGAGGCCGTTTCCCTGCTCTGTGTGTGGGAAGGGATTCACTAACTCCGCCAACCTGCTGAGACACCAGCAACTTCATACTGGGGAGGCTTCCTTCACCTGCTTTGAGTGTGGTAAAGGATTCAGTGATTCATCCAACCTGTTTTCACACCAGCGAACTCACACTGGGGAGAGGTCATTCACCTGCTTTCTGTGTGGAAAGGGATTTAGTCAGGCATCCAGCCTGCAGACACACCAGCAAGTCCACACCGGGGAGAGGCCATTCACCTGCTCAGTATGTGGCAAGGGATTCAGTGATTCATCCAACCTGATTTCACACCAGCGAGTTCACACTGGGGAGAGGCCATTTAACTGCTTTGTGTGTCAGAAGGGATTCAGTCGATTGTCTAACCTGCTGACACACCAGTGACTTCACACTGGGGAGTGACCGTTTAGCTGCATTGAATGTGGAAAGGGATTCACACGATCATCCCACCTGCTGAGACACCAGCGAATTCACAAACGATTACAAGCATTGGATTCTGCTGTTAATCACGCCCAGGACTGAACCATGTTCATTCTGACAGTAGGTGAAGTGGGAGGGTCGGAGGGTTTCTTTCTGCTGGACTGGCCAGTCTCACGACTTTGTTTTCAGTAGGTTGATGCTCTTTGAGCCTGGGAGAGCACATTTCCACTGAAATGACCCACACAAACTGATGAAGGATGTTTTTTAATCCTGGATCATAAATATTGTTTTTCCTACCACTACAGGTAGATCTGAAATAAATACATTTGTCTCTGTTCCATTGAGTCTACAGCACAGGGCCAGGCCAGTCGGCTCAATTGGTCTATGTCAGTATTTATGCTCCACATGAGCCCCCACCCACCCCTCTTCATCTCCCCCCATCAGCATATCCTTCTATTCCTTTCTCCCTCATGTATGTATCTAGCTTCCCCTTCAATGTATTCATGCTGTTCACCTCAACCACTCGCTGTGATAGTGAGTTCCACATTCTCACCACTCGCTGTGGTAGTGAGTTCCACATTCTCACCACTCGCTGTGGTAGTGAGTTCCACATTCTCACCACTCGCTGGGTAAAGAGGTTTCTCATTAAATCCCATTAAGATTATTGAATCTCTGAAAATGCACGCAGCATTTGTAACAAAAGGAATGAATTGTCAGCGTGGATAGAGGTCATAGAGGTTTATAGCATGGAAACAGGCCCTTTGGCCCAACTTGTCCGTACTCTTTTTTTTAAAACCCCAAAGCTGATCCCAATTGCCCGCATTTGGCCCATATCCCTCTATACCCATCGTACCCATGTAACTGTCTAAATGCTTTTTAAAAGACAAAATTGTACCCGCCTCTACTACTACCTCTGGCAGCTTGTTCCAGACACTCACCACCCTGTGTGAAAAAATTGCCCCTCTGGACACTTTTGTATCTCTCCCCTTAAACCTATGCCCTCTAGTTTTAGACTCCCCTACCTTTGGGAAAAGATATTGACTATCGAGCTGATCTGTGCCTCTCATTATTTTATAGACCTCTATAAGATCACCCCTCAGCCTCCTGTGCTCCAGATAAAAAAGTCCCAGTCTATCCAGTCTCTCCTTATATCTCAAACCACCAAGTCCTGGTAGCATCCTAGTAAATCTTTTCTTCACTCTTTCTAGTTTAATAATACCCTTTCTATAATAGGGTGACCAGAACTGTACACAGTATTCCAAATGTGGCCTTACCAATGTTTTGTACAACTTCAACAAGACGTCCCAACTCCTGTATTCAATGTTCTGACCAATGAAACCAAGCATGCTGAATGCCTTCTTCACCACTCTGTCCACCTGTGACTCCACTTTCAAGGAGCTATGAACCTGTACCCCTAGATCTCTTTGTTCTGTAATTCTCCCCAACGCCCTGCCATTAACTGAGTAAGTCCTACCCTGGTTCAATCTACCAAAATGCATTACCTCGCATTTACCTAAATTAAACTCCATCTGCCATTCGTCAGCCCACTGGCCCAATTGATCAAGATCCCATTGCAATCGGAGATAACTTTCTTCGCTGTCCACTATGCCACCAATCGTGGTGTCATCTGCAAACTTACAAACCATACCTCCTATATTCTCATCCAAATCATTAATATAAATGACAAATAACAGTGGACCCAGCACTGATCCCTGAGGCACACCACTGGTCACAGGCCTCCAGTTTGAAAAACAACTCTCTACAACCACCCTCTGGCTTTTGTCAAGAAGCCAATTTTGTATCGATTTAGATACCTCACCCTGGATCCCGTGAGATTTAACCTTATGCAACAACCTACCATGTGGTACCTTGTCAAAGGCCTTGCTGAAGTCCATGTAGACAATATCAACTGCACTGCCCTCATCTACCTTCTTGGTTACCCCTTCAAAAAACTTTGAGAGACATGATTTTCCACTCACAAAGCCATGCTGACTGTTCCTAATTGGACCTTGTGTCTGTAAATGCCTGTAGTTCCTGCCTCTCAAAATACCTTTCAACAACGTACCCACCACAGATGTGAGGCTCACTAAAGTTAAATATGTGTGTCCTGATTGACATTACAGAGACTTGAAAGGTGACCAAGTCTGGGATCTAAATATGAAAGGGTATTTGACATTACGGAATGGCAGGAAGCTAGGAAAAGATGACAGGATCTCTCACATTAATTAACGATGACATTAGTCCAGTACAGAGCGACAACCTTAGCCTGAAAGGTCAGGATATAGAATCAGTTTGGGTCGAGATAAGAAATAGTAAAGGTATGAGATCTTGTGTGGGAGTGGTTAATGGGCCCCTTACCTAAGTTACACTGAACTTATTTATTTATTTTGAACATGACACTAATGATGATTAGAAATGATTGTCGTAAAATCACATCTGGTTTACTGATGTCCTTAAGGTCGGCAGATTTGCTTCCCTAATCTGGTCTGGCCAACACGTAACTCCAGATCCATAGCAATGTGGTTGCCTTTAATTGCCCTCTCAGTTCAAGGACAATTAGGAATGGGCAATAAATGCTGCGCCAGCCAGCGACACCCACATCCCATGAATAAGTAAAAGTAGACATTGTCTGTGGGGAGAGAATAGAGCCAATATTTCATGTCTAGATGACCCTTCATCAGAGGGGTCTGACCCCTCTTCTATTTTTGTAAATATTGACATTGTTTATTTTATTAGTCTGAGGATTTACTTTACCAAATAATAGAAACTTCATTCTACTCAGAGTCAGTGACAACTTATTTTTGACAAACCAGCACTAACAATTTCAATAAGCTCTTGAAGGTCCCACCCACGGCAAAAATATTGGCATCATCTGCAAATAAAACAAATTGTAATAATGTTGATATATTTCAAATGTCCTTAATATATAAAATAAACAATTTAGGGCCCAAAACAGATCCCTGTGAGACTCCACACACAATATTCACACAATCTGATTCACAATCATCTATTGTTACAAATTGTTGAGATTTTCCAAATAACTTCTGAGACAATTATTCACCACTCCCTGAATCGCATATGATTCCAGTGTTTCAAGTAATATTCCATGGTCAATTGTATTAAATGCTGTGTAAGATCAATAAAAACCTCTATTGTAAATGTCTTTTTATCCACAGGATTCATCATTTCCTCCACAAATTCCATCAGTAATAATGAGATCGACTGACTTGATCTGACTATTACACAGTGAGTTACATTGAGCAATGGAATTATCAGATCATTTAGCAAATGACTTCCCTTTTCTCTGAAAAACAAGGAAAGTGAAGACACGCTCCTGGAATTAGTAAAATCACATTTGTCATCAGTTTTAAACCAGGGAATAACTTTGTCTATTTTCATTTTACAGGGAAATAGTCCAGTTTGAAAAGACCGGTTGCAAATATAAGTCAATGGTTTTACTCCACAATCAATAACCTGCTTAATGATTGACATCTCAGTATTGTTTGAATTTGTAGATTTTTTATTCTTATGATATTTAACAATATCAATGACCTCCTTTCCATCAACACTCCTAAAACGTGAGATGGGATGAAGAGGTGGATCACTTTTTCTTGGAATTTTTAATATCCTTGTCCATGAACTTTGTTTTAAGGAAAGCCACATTTGTAATCCCTGCTGAAATATCTGAAATGTCAGAACCATAACAGGGCAAGGTAAGACAGACACTCACTTTGATCTTTACATCAACACATCTGAGAGTTAAGAATGTGTGACATGATTTTGGGATACCGGAGTGAGTGTGCAGATGTGATTTGTTACATGTGAAAAATAACAAGCCTAAATTCATGGTGAGATGGAGTGAAGAGCGGGTCCCAAACACACACAGCTACTTGAGACACAGCAGGAGATGAAATGGTTAATGTGGCCAGGGCATTGAGACAACATTGTGACACCATCAAGGCATTGACACACACTCCAGAGAAACTGAGTTCAAAACAATCAGGATCCAATTAAACACACTGCACATGCTCACAAAGTGAGTGAAATTGAAATAAAATGGATAAAATAATGGATTGGGACAATTAAGGTCTTGAGAGAAACAATGCTGAATAAGAACTGTCCACAAGTTGGATAGGGGTAAAGAGAGAGCTGGAGAATCTTTTACATCCATGCTTGATCTGTTGCTTGAAGCATCTGTCCTCATGTACTAGGAACCTAGAACTCACGATGCTCCTTCAGGAGAAGGAAAGATTGAGTAGATGTTACACCATTCAGGCCCAGAACAGAACTGCAAAACAACAGAGTGAAATTGAGTGAGGGGTCAGAGAGAGAGATCTCCTTCTCCTCAAGAGAAACTTCTGAAGGAGAGCATCTATCTTCACTTGGAGAGGCAAAGCTTGATCAGGGATAGTCAGCATGGCTTTGTCAGAGGGAGGTCATGCCAAACAAATTTGATTGAATTTTTTAAGGAGGTGACTAGGTGTGTGGATGAGGGTAGTGCAGTCAATGTAGTTTATATGGATTTCACCAAAGCTTTTGACAAGGTCTCACATGGGAGATGTGTAAAGAAGATAAATTCACATGGGATACAGGGTAATTTGATAAAGTGGATTCAAAATTGACTCAGTTGTAGGAGGCAGAGAGTGAAGCTACTTTAATGATTGGAAGCTAGTGTCCAGTGGTGTACCACAGGGAGCTGTGTTGGGCCCCCTATTATTCGTCATTATTATAAATGACATTGATAACCAAGTGGGGGGTAGGATTAGTAAGTTTGCGGATGACACAAAGAACCAACGGGTGGTTAACAGTGAGGCAGAATGTGTTGGTCTACGAGAAGATACGAGACAGAATGGTCAAATGGACAGATAAGTGGCAGATGAAATTTAACTCTGAAAAGTGTGAGGTGATACACTTTGGAAGTAATTTGACAAGAAAGTACTCAATGAATGATGGAACACTCGGAAGTTCTGTGGAACAAAGGGATCTTGACATGTTTGTCCATAGATCTCTAGAGACGCAAGGACATGTTAGTAGGGTGGTGAAAAAGGCATATGGAACACTTTTTCTGAATTCTAAACGACACCTGGGTGTCAAGATAACCTTGTTTTCACTGCTTGGCATGGCAATGCTGACTCCCTTTACCGGGGATGGAGTGTGGGATGGCAATTGTTTGAGAGTTTGACGTGGCTTGAATGGATACAGATGGTTCAAAGACATATTTTATAATTGGTCTGTTCAAATGTTAGCTCGGCAATGACTGAGTTAAATCAATCTCCATAGTCGTTGTGATGTGAAAAAGTATAAGAAGGGATTCCCTGAACACAGATTAGTCAAGGTTTTACATATTGCATTGACTGGTGCCATGGCATCTGGGGCAGAGCAGTGTGTCATTGACACAAGAAGCAAGACAGGCAGAAAGGTTCCCGAAGCTCAGATGGAAACTTGAAACTTGTGGATCCAAACAAACACTTCAACATTTGTCAGTCAGATACATGGTATTTAGACTGGGGTTTTATTATTAAACTTTGTGACTGCAGATAAAGGGAGGGGGCTTTAAATGGGTAAACGCTGAGAAAATTGCAGAGCTATGGGATTAATCGGATAGCTGGCATAAGCACAATGGATCAAATGACCTCCTGCTTTTGGCACAGTGGTTAGCACTGCTGCCTCACACGGCCAGTTCAATTCTGGCCTTTGGTGACTGTGTGGAGTTTGTATGTTATGCTCCTGTCTGCATTGGTTTCCTCTGGGACCAGTTAGACCCCAACTTGAGTCGTGAGTCCATTTCTGATCACCACACTTTAGGAAGTGAGGGCCCTTGAGAAGGTGCAGAGGAGATTTACCAGAATAATACCAGGGATGAGGGGTTTTAACAACAATGTTAGGCTGGAGAAACTGGGGTTGTTCTTCTTGGAGCAAAGTAGATTGAGGGGAGATTTGATGAAGGTGTACACATTTATAACAGATTTTAGAAGATAGATAAAGAAATGCTGTTCTGATCAGCTGATTTACAAAGGATCTTCGGACACAGTTTTAAGATTTTGAGCAAGATCTACAGAGGAGGTTGGAGGAAAAACATTTACACAGTGAGTGGTAATGACCTGGAACTCAATATCCAGGTCCTGTTGAACAGTGACTCAGTCAGATTTTGATGTGAGATCTAGTTTGAGTTACTGCCTGCAACTTCTTTTCCAATACACTACAAAATAAATTTACAAAATCCATCACAGTCATGTCCAGGTGTGAAATTTGGAAGAGACAAACATTTTTCTTGGTTTGATAGATTCGATAGAGGTGTAGAAATTTATGACAGGTTTAGATCAGACAGAGAAAGAAAAGCTGTTGCCATTGGCTGGTTGTTCAAGGATGAGGTGGCACAGATTTAAGATTTGGCGAAGAGATGCAGAGGGGATGTAAGGAAGAACATTTTATCACAGACCCTGATAATGAACTGAAACTCGCTGAATATGAGGGGGTGGAAGCAGAGACTGAACGATATCAAAAGGAAATTGGCTGGACGCTTGAGGGGAATAAATCTGCAGATTATGGCACTAGAACAGGGCAATGGGACTGAATGCTTTTTCTACAAAGTTGGCCTGGACTCAATGGGCCAAATGGCCTGTCCCAATTACTGTGTGATCTAAAGAGAATAATTTCAGCTACTCCAGCCTCTCCAACTAACTGAAGTCCCTCATTCCTGGTTTCCTTCCCGTAAATCCCCTCTGCACCCTGAGAACTTCACATCTTTCCTAAAGTGTAGAGCCCATACATAGGGTTCCGTTCCAGAGGGATAGAATTGAAAAGCAGGAAGATTATGTTCAACTTGTTTTGAACCAGGGTTACACAACACTGGGAACTCTGCCAAATTAGTGATCTCCATTTAGGACATGGATGCACTGGGGACAGATTCAATGGAACTGAGACAAACATATTTAGTTTGGATCTAGCTGTACCATAGAACCATAGAAAATTACAGCTCAGAAACAGGCCTTTTGGCCCCTCTTGTCTGTGCCGAACCATTTTATGCCTAGTCCCACTGACCTGCACTTGGACCATATCCCTCCACACCCCTCTCATCCATGAACCCGTCCAAGTTTTTCTTAAATGTTAAAAGTGACCCCGCATTTACCACTTTATCCGGCAGCTCATTCCACACTCCCACCACTCTCTGCGTGAAGAAGCCCCCCTAATATTCCCTTTAAACTTTTCTCCTTTCACCCTTAACCCATGCCCTCTGGTTTTTTTCTCCCCTAGCCTCAGCGGAAAAAGCCTGCTTGCATTCACTCTATCTATACCCATCAAAATCTTATACACCTCTATCAAATCTCCCCTCAATCTTCTACGCTCCAGGGAATAAAGTCCCAACCTATTCAATCTCTCTCTGTAACTCAGCTTCTCAAGTCCCGGCAACATCCTTGTGAACCTTCTCTGCACTCTTTCAATCTTATTTACATCCTTCCTGTAACTAGGTGACCAAAACTGTACACAATACTCCAAATTCGGCCTCACCAATGCCTTATATAACCTTACCATAACACTCCAACTTTTATACTCGATACTCCGATTTATAAAGGCCAATGTACCAAAGGCACTCTTTACGACCCTATCCACCTGTGACGTCACTTTTAGGGAACTCTGTACCTGTATTCCCAGATCCCTCTGTTCAACTGCACTCTTCAGAGTCCTACCATTTACCCTGTACGTTCTTCTTTGCGTCTTGGAAGTGCAGCAGAGAGGGAGAGATTCGCGAGAGGAGTGCTGCGGGTAAGCGCTGTTATTTTTAACTTACTTTTTCGCGGGTTTTTTCTTTAAAAATATCTAAACCCGGAAGTGGTCGCGCAGGGAGGTCTGGGAGAGAGAGATTTTTTTTTCCCCAATAAATTGGAACAGAGAGGAATCCCGATACTCTACACTTGTAGAGTATCCCACCCTCCCTCCTCCTCTAACCTAAAAAAAAAGACCCAGTGAGAGCAGGGCTTTGGAGAAAACAGGAGGAGGAAAGGTAAGTTTAAAATTTTCATTCACTTTTTTTTCCCCTGTGTGTTTAAAGGGGCAATTATGAGTGTGAGGCCAGTATGTTGTTCCCAATGTAGGATGTGGGAGGTCCTGGAGGCTCCTAGCCTCCCGGACGACCATATCTGTGCTGGGTGTGTTGAGCTGCGGTTCCTAAGGGACCATGTTAGGGAACTGGAATTGCAGCTCGAGGACCTTCGCCGGGTTAGGGATAGTGAGGAGGTCATTGACAGGAGCTATCAGCAGGTGGTCACACCGGGACCACGGGAGGAGGGTAACTGGGTAACAGTGAGGAAGGAGAAAGCTCAGTTGATGGTGAGCACCCCGGTGGATGTGCCCCTTAATAATAAGTACTCCTGTCTGAGTACTACTGGGGTGGACAGCCCACCTGGGGGAAGCAGCGGTGGCAGTGTCTCTGGAGCTGAGCCTGGCCCAGTAGTGCAAAAGGGTAAGGAAAGGAGGGTAGTGCTAATTGGGGACTCTACGGTGAGGGGGTCAGATAGGCGTTTTTGCGGACACAGACGGGACTCTCGGATGGTGGTTTGTCTCCCTGGTGCAGGGGTCCGGGATGTCTCTGGTCGAGTCCCAGAAATCCTGAAGGGGGAGGGAGAGGAGCCGAAGGTCGTGATGCATATAGGTACTGCTGACATAGGTAGGAAGAGGGAAGGGGTCATGAAAAGAGAATATAGGGAGTTAGGTAGACAGCTGAGAAAGAGGAATGCAAAGGTAGTAATCTCGGGATTGCTGCCTGTGCCGCGGGAGAGTGAGAACAGGAATCGGTGGAGAATGAATGCGTGGCTGAGGGACTGGAGCAAGGGACAAGGATTTGGGTACTTGGATCATTGGGACCTCTTTAGGGGCAGGTGTGACCTGTTTAAAAAAGACGGGTGGCACTTGAATCCCAGGGGGACCAATATCCTGGCGGGAAGGTTGGCTAAGGCTACTGGAGAGACTTTAAACGAGAAAGGTTGGGGGGAGGGAATCGAAATGAGGGGACTGAGAGCGAGGAGGTTAGCTCGCAAATAGATAAGGAATGTAAACAGGGTAAGAGGGAGGTTAGACGAGTGATGGAGAAGGGAAGTGCTCAGGCTGAAGGTCTGAGATGTGTCTATTTTAATGCCAGGAGTGTAGTGAATAAAGTGGATGAGCTTAGAGCGTGGATTGCTGCTTCGAATTGTGATGTGGTGGCCATTACGGAGACTTGGATGTCTCAGGGACAGGACTGGGTGCTTCAGGTGCCGGGTTTTAGATGTTTCAGGAAGGACAGGGAGGGAGGCAAGAGAGGGGGGGGAGTGGCACTGTTGATCAGGGATAGTGTCACGGCTGTAGAGAAGGTGGACGCCGTGGAGGGATTGACTACGGAGTCTCTGTGGGTGGAGGTTAGGAACAGGAAGGGGTCGGTAACGTTGCTGGGTGTTTTCTATAGGCCGCCCAATAGTAACAGAGATGTTGAGGAGCAGATGGGGAAACAGATCCTGGAGAGATGTAGGAATAACAGAGTTGTCGTGATGGGAGATTTTAATTTCCCAAACATAGATTGGAATATCCCTAGGGCTAGGGGTTTGGATGGAGAGGAGTTTGTTAGGTGTGTCCAGGAGAGTTTCCTGACACAGTATGTGGATAAGCCTACTAGAGGAGAGGCTGTACTTGATCTGGTGCTGGCTAATGAACCTGGACAGGTGGAGGATCTCTCGGTGGGTGAGCATCTTGGGGATAGCGATCATAATTCTATCTCCTTCACGATAGCATTGGAAAGAGATAGGATCAGGCAGGCTAGGAAAGTGTTTCTCTGGAGTAAAGGGAAATACAGTGTCATCAGGGAGGAAATTAGACGGGTAAATTGGAAGGAGGCATTCTTGGGGAAAAGTACCGAAGGAAAGTGGAGGATTTTCAAGGAATGTTTGTCTGGAGCTCTGCATGACAACGTTCCGATGAGACAGGGGGGTGTTGGTAGGGTACGGGAACCGTGGTGCACGAAGGTTGTGATGAACCTGGTGAATAAGAAAAGAGAGGCGTACAGAAGGTTCAGAGAGCTAGGAGGTGTTAAGGATTTAGAGGAGTATACGGGATGTAGGAAGGAGCTTAAGAAGGAAATTAGGAGAGCGAGAAGGGGTCATGAGAAGGCCTTGGCGGGTAAGATTAAGGAGAATCCCAAGGCTTTCTACAAATATGTCAAGAGTAAAAGGATGAGATGTGAAGGCATGGGACCCTTAAAAGGTGAAGGGAGAAAAGTTTGTGCGGAACCGTTAGAAATGGCGGAGCTGCTTAATGAATACTTTACCTCGGTATTCACGGTGGAAAGGGATCTGGGTGGTTGTACTGCTGGTTTGCGGTGGACAGAAAGGATCGAGCATGTGGACATAAAGAAAGAGGATGTGTTGGAACTATTGAATGGCATCAAGGTTGGTAAGTCGCCGGGACCGGATGGGATGTACCCCAGGTTACTGTGGGAGGCGAGGGAGGAGATTGCGGAGCCTTTGGCGATGATCTTTGCATCGTCGATGGAGACGGGAGAGGTTCCGGAGGATTGGAGGATTGCAGATGTGGTCCCTATATTCAAGAAAGGGAACAGGGACAGCCCGGGAAATTACCGACCGGTGAGTCTAACCTCAGTGGTTGGTAAGTTGATGGAGAGGATCCTGAGAGACAGGATTTATGATCATCTAGAGAAGTTTAGTATGATCAAAAGTAGTCAGCACGGCTTTGTCAAGGGCAGGTCGTGCCTTACGAGCCTGGTTGAGTTCTTTGAAAATGTGACCAAACACATTGACGAAGGAAGAGCGGTGGATGTGGTCTATATGGACTTCAGCAAGGCGTTCGATAAGGTCCCCCATGCAAGACTTCTTGAGAAAGTGAGAGGGCATGGGATCCAAGGGGCTGTTGCCTTGTGGATCCAGAACTGGCTTGCCTGCAGAAGGCAGAGAGTGGCTGTGGAGGGGTCTTTCTCTGCATGGAGGTCAGTGACCAGTGGAGTGCCCCAGGGATCTGTTCTGGGACCCTTGCTGTTTGTCATTTTCATAAATGACCTGGATGAGGAAGTGGAGGGATGGGTTGGTAAGTTTGCTGACGACACCAAGGTAGGTGGTGTTGTGGATAGTTTGGAGGGATGTCAGAAGTTGCAGCGAGACATAGATAGAATGCAAGACTGGGCGGAGAAGTGGCAGATGGACTTCAACCCGGATAAGTGTGTGGTGATCCATTTTGGCAGATCCAATGGGATGAAGCAGCAGTATAATATGAAGGGTACCATTCTTAGCAGTGTAGAGGATCAGAAGGACCTTGGGGTCCGGGTCCATAGGACTCTTAAATCGGCCTCGCAGGTGGAGGATGCGGTCAAGAAGGCGTACGGCGTACTGGCCTTCATTAATCGAGGGATTGAGTTTAGGAGTCGGGAGATAATGCTGCAGCTTTATAGGACCCTGATTAGACCCCACTTGGAGTACTGCGCGCAGTTCTGGTCACCTCATTACAGGAAAGATGTTGAAGCCATTGAAAGGGTGCAGAGGAGATTTACAAGGATGTTGCCTGGATTGGGGGGCATGCCTTATGAGGATAGGTTGAGGGAGCTTGGTCTCTTCTCCCTGGAGAGACGAAGGATGAGAGGTGACCTGATAGAGGTTTACAAGATGTTGAGAGGTCTGGATAGGGTAGACTCTCAGAGGCTATTTCCAAGGGCTGAAATGGTTGCTACGAGAGGACACAGGTTTAAGGTGCTGGGGGGTAGGTACAGAGGAGATGTCAGGGGTAAGTTTTTCACTCAGAGGGTGGTGGGTGAGTGGAATCGGCTGACGTCGGTGGTGGTGGAGGCAAACTCGTTGGGGTCTTTTAAGAGACTTCTGGATGAGTACATGGGATTTAATGGGATTGAGGGCTATAGATAGGCCTAGAGGTGGGGATGTGATCGGCGCAACTTGTGGGCCGAAGGGCCTGTTTGTGCTGTGGCTTTCTATGTTCTATGTTCTTTGGTTTGTCCTTCGTGGTAAGAAAAACATTATTTACTATCCAGGATAAAATAAATGAATTTGTCAGTTTTTGTGAATCATTTCAGTGGAGATGTACACTCCCAGGCTCAAAGAGCATCAGCCCACTGGAAGCATAGTGAGACCGGCCAGTCCAGCAGAAAGAAACCCTCCGACCCTCCCACTTCACCAACTGTCAGAATGAACATCGTTCAGTCCTGGGTGTGATTAACAGCAGCAATAACAACAGAATCCAACTTGTGAACTCGCTGGTGTGTTAGCAGGGTGGATGACTGTGTGAATCGCTTCCCACACACAGAGCAGGTGAATGGTCTCTCCCTGGTGTGAACTCGCTGGTGTGTCATTAGCTGGGATAACTGAATGAATCCCTTCCCACACTCAGTGCATGTGAATGGCCTCTCTCCAGTGTGAACTCGTTGGTGTGTCAGCAAGTTGGATGACTGAGTGAATCCCTTCCCACACACAGAGCAGGGGAACGGCCTCTCCCCAGTGTGAACTCGCTGGTGTATCAGCAAGTTGTAGGAATTA
This sequence comes from Mustelus asterias, assembly GCF_964213995.1. Classification (NCBI taxonomy): domain Eukaryota; kingdom Metazoa; phylum Chordata; class Chondrichthyes; order Carcharhiniformes; family Triakidae; genus Mustelus; species Mustelus asterias. The sequence continues at coordinate 345,393 of NW_027590302.1, read as the reverse complement.
ATGAATCCCTTCCCACAAGCAGGGCAGGTTAATGGCCTTTCGCCAGTATGAATTCTCTGGTGTCTCAGCAGGTTATAGGAATTAGTGAATCTCTTCCCACAGTCAGAACAGGTGAATGGCCTCTCCCCCGTGTGAATTCGCTGGTGCGTAAGCAGGTTGGATGAATCGCTGAATCCTTTCCCACAGTCAGAGCAGGTGAACGGTCTCTCCCCAGAGTGAATTCGCTGGTGTGTTTGCAGGTTGGACAACCGAGTGAATCCCTTCCCACACTCAGAGCAGGTGAATGGCCTCTCCCCACTGTGAACTCGCTGGTGTGTTTGCAGGTTGGCTGATTGACTGAATCCCTTCCCACACTCAGAGCAGGTGAATGGCCTCTCCCCAGTGTGAACATGCTGGTGTGCCAATAAGGCCGATGAATCACAGAATCGCTTTCCACACACAAAGCAGATGAACGGCCTTTCCCCAGTGTGAACTCGCTGATGTGTCAGGAGGGCCGATGAGTGAGTGAATCCCTTCCCACATTTGGAGCAGGTGAATGGGCGCTCCCCAGTGTGGCTGCGTCGATGTTTCTCGAGTGCAGACGGGGATTGGAATCTCTTCCCACAGTCCCCACATTTCCATGGTTTTTCCATGGCGCTGGTGTCCTTGTGTCTCTCCAGGTTGGATGGTCAGTTGAAGCCTCGTCCACACACAGAACACCTGTACAGTCTCTGCACGCTGTGAACGGTCTAATGTGCTTGTGGAGCTGTATCGCTAGTTAAAGCTTTCTCCAGTCAGTGCACTGGAACACTCTCACTTGGGTGTGTGTACATCTCGGTGCTTTTCCAATCACACTGAAATTTGAGGCAGACAGAACAGACCAATATTTCTGCTTTTGGATTCAATGTCCGATGATATTCAGGTCAAGTGAATTGCAGATTCTGTCAGATCTTGAGTTGAGGCAAATCCTCGCCTTCTAATATTCTGGAGAAGGAGTTTACAAAGATCATTAGTATCAGTAAAGGATAGACATTCAGAACAGACAATTCGAGTTTCCATGGAACATTCTTTCCTCTCTCATTCCCCAAAATCTGTAAATCTCCATTCCACACACACTCCCTCCATTCTCACTTTGCTCTACCTAATATACACGCTCCGAGATTCATGCTCATTGTTTGCTGTCCTGGAGTCAGAGATCATAAGAAATGGGAGTAAAAAGGAGGCCATTTACCCCATCAAGCTTGCTCTGCAATTCAGTGAGACCATGGTTGACCTGATCTGGCTTTAACTGCACTTTCCTGCCAGTTACCCATTCCTCTTGACTCTCCTGTTGGTCAAAAATCTGTCCAACTCAGCCTTGAATACATTCAATGACCCAGCCTTCGCTGCTCTCTGTGGAACAGAATTCCAAAGACTAACAACCCTCTGAGAGAAGAAACTCCTCCTCATCTCCATCTATTTAAACTGTTGTAGATTTCCTCATGAGAGAAAACATCCACCTCGCAGCTCCTACCAAACCCCCTCAAAATCCTATTTGTTTCAATAATGTCGCTACTTTTTCTTTTAAACTCCACTGAGTTAAGGTTCAACATGCTCTGCATTTCCTCATAAGACAACCCTTCATCCCAGGAATCAGCCTCGTGAACTTTCTATGAACTGCTTCCAATGCTTGTATATCATTCTGAAGGAAGAAGCCCAAAACTGTACAGAATACTCCAGGTGTGGTCTTAACAATCCCTTGTACAGCTGTAGCAAGACTTCCTGGAAAGTTGCTTTTGCCTGGAGTGAACCAGACCCCGAGTCGGGATATATGGATCTTCTAGTCAGCATAAGTGAGCCACATTGTGAGTCTAATTAATAATCTTAAATTGGGCCTGGTCCACAACACCTCTTGACTGATCAGTGATGACACTGTTTGATCTCATTCAATAAGATCATGGCTGATCTAATATAATCCCCAACTCCACTTTTCCACATTGCCCCATTAACCTTGATTCCCTCACTGAGAAACAATACACAAGCTCTTTGTGTCGACAAGGCTTGAACAGATTGTTTAACCGAGAGAGACACAAGGACACCAGCACCATGGAAAAGACTCATTTATGTCAGCTCTTGTTTCCTATCTGCTCACCAGCTTTCTATCCATCTCAAGACATTATCAGCAATCCCATGTGCTTTAACTTTACAAAATAGTCTGTTATGTGAGACCTTGTCGAAAGCCTTCTGAAAGTCTAAATAAACCACATCCACTGGTTCTCCTCAGTCAACTCTACTACTTACATCCTTACAAAATTCCAATAGATTCGTCAAACATGATTTCCCTTTTGTAAATCCATGCTGTCTTTATCTGATTATACCACTGCCTTCCAAATGCCGAGTTGTGAAATCCTTGATAATAGACACCTGCAACTTCCCCAGTACCGATGTTAAGCTCACTGGTCTATAGTTCCCTGTTTTCTCTCTCCCTCCCTTTTTGAATAGTGGGCTTACATTAGCTACCCTCCAATCTGTAGGAACTATTACCGATTCCAAAGAATTTTGAAAAATAACCACTATTTCCAGGACCACTTCCTTAAGTACTCTGGGATGAAGATTATCTGGACCTGGAGATTTATCCACCTTCAATTCCATCAATTTCCCCAAAACCATTTCTCAACTGATGCTGATTTCCTTCAGCCCCTGACTAAAACATGTTTCTTTCAGACCTTCTGGTACATTATTCACATCTTCCTTTGTGAAAACTGAAGCAAAGTACAAATTTAATTCCTCAGCCATTTCTTTATTCCCCGTTATGAATTCTCCCATTTCTAACATTCGTTTTTGTCAATCTTCTTCTCTTTACATATCTATAGAAACTTTTACAGTCAGTTTTTATGTTCCCTGCCAGCTTACTTCCATACTCCAATGTTCCCTGGGAGTGGGTGAAGCTGTTTAAAACCTGTTGATCAGTCTGCTGTGCGATCCGGTCACTAGGACCCGGTTGGGAGCATAAAACGCTGAAGCCCCACCCACTCACTGTTGCGTCACAAAGATCCCAGCGCAGGCGCTCCGCTCCCTGCTGAATCAAGATGGCGGCTGTTAACCTGAGCCTCGTCCCGGGAAAAAGACCTGAAGCTGTAAACACGGGACCTGCGGATTACTATTAGAGGTTTGAGACCTTCAGCAGATATTTAGAAATCCTCTCCGTCCATCTGCCGGTTCCAATCCTCCCTCCATGTATCCGCATCCTTACCGGTTGCTGATGAGACAAAGGAATGTCTCTCCCCATTGCCATCATTCACGCTGCGCATGCGCCACACACTGCCTGACTGCGGATGCGCAGCTCTCTCCCGTGCTGTGGATAGGGGACATTCACTACCGCGAGGAATGGTGGGTAAAGCGCACGCCATCGAGACGCCTCATTTGTGAACAGTGAGCTTTTTCTGCTGCGATGTGAAAATTAGGGACAGTGATGCAGTCATTAGGAATCAAATTATACTGTAATCTAAGTACTCAAGGCATTCCTTATCCACCAAAAAGTAAGGGAATGGAAATTCTCGACCGAAATATCTGAAATTGATACATAATAAGGGGGAAGTCATAGAGGTTTACAGCATGGAAACAGGCCCTTCGGCCCAACTTGTCCATGCCGCCCATTTTTTAAAAAACCCCTAAGCTAATCCCAATTGCCCGCATTTGGCCCATATCCCTCTATACCCATCTTACCCATGTAACTATCTAAATGCTTTTTCAAAGACAAAATTGTACCCACCTCTACTACTATCTCTGGCAGCTTGTTCCAGCCACCTACCACCCTCTGTGTGAAAAAATTGCCCCTCTGAAACTTTTGTATTTCTCCCTTCTCACCTTAAACCTATGCCCTCTAGTTTTAGACTCCCCTACCTTTGGGAAAAGATATTGACCATCTAGCTGATCTGTGCCCCTCATCATTTTACAGACCTCTATAAGATCACCCCTCAGCCTCCTACGCTCCAGACAAAAAAGTCCCAGTCTATCCAGCCTCTCCTTGTAACTCAAACCATCAGGTCCCGGTAGCATTGCAGTAAATCTTTTCTGCACTCTTTCTAGTTTAATCATATCCTTTCTATAATAGGGTGACCAGAATTGCACACAGTATTCCAAGTGTGGCCTTACCAATGTCTTGTACAACTTCAACAAGACATTCCAACTCCTGTATTCAATGTTCTGACCAATGAAACCAAGCATGCCGAATGCCTTCTTCACCACTCTGTCCACCTGTGACTCCACTTTCAAGGAGCTATGAACATGTACCCCTAGATATCTTTGCTCTGTAACTCTCCCCAACGCCCTACCGTTAACTGAGTAAGTCCTGCCCTGGTTCAATCTACCAAAATGCATCACCTCACATTTGTCTAAATTCCATCTGCCATTCGTCAGCCCACTGCCGTATCTTTAATGAACATCAACACGCAAAAATGGAACTTGATGACTTTTAAACAGCTTGCCCTCTTGACATAGAAGTGTCATAATGGGAAATGTGTGTGGTGGATAGAGCTGTTTCTGGGGCACAGGGGATTGTGGGATCCACGGCCCCATTAAACAGCAGCTATTGGTATGTGTTTTATTAGAGAAGCGTCAGTGGCTGCAAACATTAACTCTGTTTCTGTCTCCATAGATGCTGTCTAACCTGATGAGTATTTACAACGTTTTCTCTTTTCATTTCAGATTTCCAGCAGCTGCAGTGTTTTGATTTTGTTTAGTTGAAGGCGTTGCTCATGGAACTGAGTCTAGAAACAAATGGACCATTTAAAGCTGTGTTTCAAGTAAGGAAAAAGTCGTTCTGTCAGGGATTTTCATTAAATTTACATTTAGAAAAATTTCACATTTTTCAGTGTGTGGGAAGGGATTCAGTCGTTCATCCACACTGCTGAGGCACCAGCGAGTTCACAACTGGAACATGGACATTACTAGAATTACCAGCAATTGGCTAAACCTCCTTTGGCCGCACCTTCCAAAACTACAAACCTCTCCTCCAACATGGATAAGGGCAGTTTGTGCATGGAAACCCCACTACCTGCATTTACTCTTCAGAATCACGCACTATTCTGACTTGGTAGTATACTGCTCTGCCTTCACAATCACTCGGCCAAAATCCTAAAACTTATTTCCGAGCAACACAGTACAGTGGCTCAGGGTGGCACAGCGGTCAGCACTGTTGTCTCACAGCACCAGGGATCCAAGTTCGATTCCAGCTTTGGGTGACTGTCTGTGTGGAGTTTGCACATTCTCTCTGTGACTGCATGAGTTTCCTTCAAGTGCTCCGGTTTCCTCCCACACCCCAAAGGTGTACAGGTTAGGTGGATTAGCTATGCTAAATTGCCCCTTAAATGCAGGAGGTTACAGGTTACCTCAGGATTACAAGTTGTTTTGAGATTGAAAGCGACATTTGGAGGTGATAGTTTTCCTGCGTCCTTTGAGTTGGTGAAGGTTGTGGTTTGGCAGGTTCTGTCAGTTCTTGTCCAGTTGTAGATGTATAAAGTCCTTACCGTTCATTCCCTCCCTGTTTCATCTCTATCTTTCTCCTCTCATTGAGGCTGAATTCTTGTGTAGATCTGGACTGGGTGGCAGGTTTCCTGCATTGAAGGACATTAACAAACCATTTGGGTTTTTAATCACAATCCAGCAGCTTCCGGAGTCACTTCTTCCTTGTGCCGGCTCCACAAATTACCAGATTCATTCAGCTCAATTTCACAACCTACCTTTGTGTTTATCACTGTTTTTTCTCCTCTTTAAATTAATTTGCAGCCTCGAGAAATCCATGAGCCATGTACATATTCAGTGTGAGAGATTGCAACCCCTGAAGGAGCTGCTTCTCCACTTTTAGTTACAATTCTGTTCAGCCCCACGCTCCTGTTCATTGGCTGCCCAGTGTGGAGGAGACTGGGGAGGTCAGAGGATCTTTTCCTGGACCTGCTCTTGGGGCTGGTTAAAACAGTAATTTGTAGTTCAGCAGAGGGTAACTTGGCTGTGGGCCCCTCTTCTGTGGTTTCACAGTAACTTCATTACAGTGTTACTGTCAGCCTTACTTGTGACTAATAAAAATAAACTTTAACTTTCTTGTCCATGCTCGTGTGGTCCTGGAGAGGGAGCAGACAGTGTCGACTGAAACACTCGATATCTTCCACAACTCAGGGTACAGAGTGTCTCACAAACACTGGAAACAAAGTTCTGGTTTAGTTCAGATGGAAGTTCGATTGGACCACAAGATTTGGGGAAACAAGATTTGAAATAATATTCCATGGAAACTAGAATTGTTTGTTGTGAATTTCTATCCTGTACTGACAGTGATACTGACTCTGTCAATGTCTTTTACAAGGTCCACAAGGGCGATGAATTGCAGATGGGAAATGGAAACCAAACATCACATCAAGATCTGACAGAGTCACTCAATTCATCAGAACCTGAATATCATCTACCTTTAAATGTGGAAGGAGAAATGTTTGTCTGTTCTGGCGGTGGGGAACAATTTCAAACATCAGTGTGACGGGAAAAGCACCGAGACACACACCTGAGTGAGAGTGAACTGACTGGAAAGAGCTTTAACCAGTTACACAGCCTGAAAAAAACATCACACCATTCACAGCAGAGAACAATAAGATCATAAGAATTAGGATCAGAATTAGGCCATTGGACTCATCGGGTCTGCTCCTCCATTCAATGAGATCACGACTGATCTGATATGACAATCCAATTTTCTGCCTTGTCCCATAACCCTTAATAGCCTTACTTAGAAGCAATACACATGTTGTGTGTGGACAAGGCTTGAACAGACAAGAACACCCGCACCATGGAGAAACCATGGAAATGTGGGGACTGTGGGAAGGGATTCAGTTACCCATCGCTGCTGGAAATGCATCGGCGCAGTCACACTGGGGAGAGACCATTCACCTGCTCCATGTGCGGGAAAGGATTCATTCAGTCATCCCACCTGCTGACCCACCAGCAAGTTCACATTGAAGAGAGGCTTTTTAACCACTCTGACGGTGATCACAACTCTAAAAGCTCTGAGGACCTGGTCACGCACCAATCTATTCACACCGAGAAACGGTTCTGCTGCTCTTACTGTGGGAAGTTATTTAAACGATCACAGAATCTCATTGAACACAAACGCACTCATACTGGGGAAAGGCCGTTCACCTGCTCTGTGTGTGGGAAGGGATTCACACGATCATCTCACCTCGCTACACACCGACTGGTTCACACTGATAACAGACCTTTCAAATGTACTGAATGTGAGAAGAGTTATAAAACCACAAGTGATCTGCTGATACACCAGCGAGTTCACAATGAGGAGAGGCCATTCAGATGTACAGTGTGTGGGAAGGGATTCACTCTGTTATCCAGCCTCCAGAAACACCAGCGAGTTCACACTGGGGAGAGGTCGTTCACCTGCTCCTTGTGTGGAAAAGGATTCATTTATTTAACCAGCCTCAGATCACACCAACTTGTTCACTCGGATAAGAAACCTTTCAAATGTTCTGAATGTGAGAAGAGCTTTAAGACCTCCAGTGTTCTGCTGAGACACCAGCAAGTTCACTCCGGGGAGAGACCGTTCACCTGCTCCGACTGTGGAAAGGGATTCACTCGCTCATCCAACCTGCAAACACACCAGCGCATTCACACCGGGGAGAAACCGTTCACTTGCTCTGAGTGTGGGAAGGGATTTTCTCACTCATCCACCTGCTGAGACACCAACACACTCACAATGGAGAGAGACCGTTCACCTTCTCTGAGTGTGAGATGGGATTCACTCAGTCAACCCATCTTCTAAATTGACAAATGTCTGGAGGGGTTGGATTCTGTTGTTATTGCGGCTGTCAATCACATCCAGGACTGAACCGTGTTCATTCTGACAGTTGGAGTTTGCTGATGTTAGTGATTGCTATAACTCAGCTGGAGATTAATACTCTGGATAAATGTCAACTGAACTAATATTGTTTCAGACACAAAGCCGGCACCTTCATTTCTCCAGGATAAGAACAGATTAATCAATGTCTTGTTGCATTTCTGTGCCCTTTTCTCGTTTCTAACTCTATATTATTTCAGTTCTCATACCTTCAGTTACTCTCATGGACAAGTCCCAGCTCCCCATACCTTCCAGAGTGTCTTTCCTGGCATCGGAATCCAGGGGAGGTATCAGTAACACATCCGCGATCACAAAAGATAAATCACAGTTGTTTGCACTGATCCACTGTTGCCCCAATCATTGAGGATGGTGATATTTGTCGAGCTTTCTCTCTCTGTGATTTGTTTAATTGTCCCCCACCATTCACGACTGGAGGTGGGGGGACTGCAGCTCTGATCTGATCCGTTGTTTGTGGGATCGCTTGGTCCTGCCTGGGACATGCTGCTTCTGCAGTTTAGCATGCTTATAGTCCCGTGTTACAGAGTAACCAGGTTGGAATCTCAGTTTTAGGGTGCCCAGTGCTGCTCCTGACTTGTTCTCCTACACTCCATGGTGAACAAGGGGAGGTGATGACTGGTGGGACTATTGCTGAACTATTAATCCAGAAACTCAACTAATGATTTGGGGACCGGGTTTCGAATCCTGCCACATCAGTTGGTGGAATTTGAATTCAATGAAAAAAATCTGGAATTAAGAATTTACTGATGACCATATCAGGGCGGCACGGTAGCACAGTGGTTAGCACTGCTGCTTCACAGCTCCAGGGTCCTGGGTTCGATTCCCGGCTCGGGTCACTGTCTGTGTGGAGTTTGCACATTCTCCTCGTGTCTGCGTGGGTTTCCTCCGGGTGCTCCGGTTTCCTCCCACAGTCCAAAGATGTGCGGGTTAGGTTGATTGGCCAGGTTAAAAAAAATTGCCCCTTAGAGTCCTGAGATATGTAGGTTAGAGGGATTAGCGGGTAAAATATGTGGGGGTAGGGCCTGGGTGGGATTGTGGTCGGTGCAGACTCGATGGGCCGAATGGCCTCCTTCTGTACTGTAGGGTTTCTATGATTCTATGATTCTATAAAACCATTGTTGATTATCGTAAAAACCCATCTGGTTCACTAATGCCCTCAGGGAAGGAAATCTGCTGTCCTTACCCAGTCTGGCCTACATGTGACTCCCTCTGAAATGGCCTCGCAAGTCACTCAGCTCAAGGGCAACAAGGACTGGGCCATAAATGCTGGCCATCCAGCAATGCCCATTTCCCACGAAGTAATGAAAAAGAATTTCAAGTTGAGGACTCCCAGGATGACTCACTTGCACTGTCCACCTCTGTGCTGCTCCCTCTACTCAGGTCTGAACTGCTGGTAGGACAGCACATTTTGGCAGCAAGAATAAAAGGGAAGCAGATTATCTAAGTGGTGAGAGATTGTAGAGCTCTGAGATGCAGAGGGATCTGGGTGTTCTAGAGATTGAATAAACTGGGATTGTTCTCCCTGGAAAGACGGAGGCTGAGGCGCGACCTGATAGACGTTTATAAAATGATGAGGGGTATGGATAGGGTGAACACTTGGGACCTTTTTGCCAGGGCAGAAATGACAATTACAAGGCAGCACAAGTTCAAGATAAGGGGGAAAGGTTCAGTGGAGATGTGTGGGAGAAGTTTTTTTACACAGAGGGTGGTGGGGGCCTGGAATGCACTGCCAAGTGAGGTGGTTGAGGTAGATACGTTAGTGACATTTAAGACTTATCTGGATAGACACATGAACAGACGGGGAATAGAGGGATATAAGTGGTTGGTCTCGATAGGACAATGTGATCAGCGTTGGCCGAAGGGCCTGTTCCTGTGCTGTTCTTTGTTTTTTGCATGAATCACAAAAAGCTTGTCAGCAGGTAAAGCAAGTAATTAGGAAAGCTCTCATTTATTGTGAGGGGAATTGATTACATAAATATGGAGGTTATGCTTCAGTTATCCAGAGCACCAGTGAGACCACATCTGGAGCACGGTGTACAGTATTGGTCATCTTGTTTAAGCAAGGATGTAAATACATTGGAAGCAGTCGATTGACCAGACTAATGCTGGAAATGTGTGGATTATGGGTAAAGCTTGGACAGGCTAGGTTTGTGTCTGCTGGAGTTTAAAGATAAATTTAAGATAAATTTGATCGAAACATAGAAGATCCTGAAGGGTCTTGACAGGTTGATGTGGAGAGGATGTTTCCTCTTGTGTGAGAATCTAGAGCGAGAGGTCCCTGTTTAAAAATAAGGGTTCACACATTTAAAACGGAGATGAGGTGAAATATTTTCTTTCAGAGGGTCGTGAACCTCTAGAACACTCTTCTGAAAAGGCAGTGGGAGCAGAATCTTTGAATATTTTTAAGGCAGATGTAGATAGATTCTTGGCAAGCAAGTGGGTGATAAGTTACTGGGGGTAGGCAGGATGCAGATTTAAAGTTACTATCAGATCAGCCCTGATCTGATTAAATGGTGGAGCAGACTCAAGGGGCCAAATAGCCGAATCCTGCTCCTTGTTCCTGTGAGACATTGGCAGTAAGATATGATTCAAAGTATGACTGTGTCAGCCTGTTGCTTGACTGGACTGTTTGACTGTAGGAATGGTCATGTTTAATAGTTTGTAGCTTAGTTATGTGTAATAATCAAGTAATTGAAGTTTATTAATCAATTAACCTGATGTGATATTCTGCTTAATTATAATATATTAGTATCATGTAACTGGCTTTGTCTGTAACTGCATTCTCATTTGACAAGTGAAATACATCACATGACCCGAGGCTGGTGTAAAGCTACACTTTTATACTTTAATTACAGAGTCCCGTGGATCCCATCAACTCTGGATGAGCTAAGGTCTGGAACTGTTAACTCCTCAGCCATTAATTAACAGTTATACTTGAGTTAGAGGCCATATTGTGTGAAGAAACCAGCTGTGAAGTTTCAAACCTTCAGCACTGTGTCATAAATTAGTTTAAACTTTTAACTTGTAATATCTTAAAAGAAACAATCACTTTCCTTCACACGCTATAACCATCTTTGGTTTGAAAAATTAAAGGTTTCAGTTTAGTTTTCATCACACAGTAGTTATTCTGACTCATTAGTTTTGAACATTTATCAATTGAATGTATCATACTGTATTTGTGTTTTCTGCTATCTCACCTTTTACACACTGATTTGATGCCCACTTTCTTTGGATTTCAGATCTGAAGTAACTTTGTAATTTCTGTATTAGTTTAAGGCTGTGTGTCACTTTGTGTCCTTTTAATTAACTGTGTTCCAAGCTCTGGCAACCACTACAAAAACCAGCAAGCACTTTCTTTAACCAAAATATACTGAGAGTCACCTGCCCCAATGAGAACTCTACAGGATTTCTACACATCAATTAGACATTTGAGACAATGAACCCAAATGTTAACCATTAGGATTTGACACCATAAACTTGCTTTTCTCAAATAAGTGACAAAGAAGATATCTTTAGGCCTCCATTATCTCAGTGTAAAGCCATACAATTTAATGAAATCACAGAAAAGGCATATGGGGCAAACTCCGGAAGTAACTGACACATTAGAGGGCCAGTCGGGAGATTGCAGGAAATGGTCAGTAGATGACCATCACCATTAAGAAACCAATCAGAAACTGATTACACACCATCTAAATCAATCAGGGACTGATCATGGTGAACCAGAGTTCAGGAACACCATTGATCGTGCACAGGGGCTGTGTCTAGAAAGGGTTAATAACCATCAGCTTTCAGCTGCCCAGTTCACAGCTCAGAGAAGCGGAGTAGGAAGAAGAGTACGTCCAAAGATGTGCAGGTTAGATTGATTGGCCATGCTAAAAATTGCCCCTAGTGTCCTGAGATGTGTAGGTTAGAGGGATTAGTGGGTAAAATATGTAGGGATATGGGGGTAGGGCCTGGGTGGGATTGTGGTCGGTGCAGACCCGATGGGCCGAATGGCCTCTTTCTGTACTGTAGGGTTTCTATGATTTCTATGAAGATAGTCAACAGAACAAGAAACAATACCGCAGTTGGCTGGAAGTTGTGAGCCAGCGTTACAAAGTGAACTGACTGCTTCCACTGCCTTTGTTAAGTTTTGCATTTTGTACTTATGTGATTAACTTAGTAAATTCTGTAAAGCTTGTAACAATATTTGCACCCAGTATGGTCCTGTAGCTAGTTGTAAATGAAAGTCCCTTTTAGATCAGCTCTCCCAACTAAACCCAACAATTGTAATTGACTTTAAGTCTTACATTTAAGTTGAGGTGAACCCACGTCTTTCAGAAAATCTCTGCCAACTTTGGCACAAGCCCCCAGCTGTTAGCCAGGAATTCTTTGCAGGATTAACTTGGGAACAGTGTGCTTTTATCATTTCTGGAACCTAGGTCAATGCAGGGTGGTCAGTCTGGTTTTATCATTGACTCTTCTGTAGCAATTTGACACAACTGAATAGCTTGCTCAGGATAGAGAGCTCTGAATCTAGGGTACTACCTCTGTTCTGCAGGACAAGTAACTATATTCTGTCTATTATTGCAGTGCTGTAATAAAGTCAGTTAAAGACAATCTGGTGTTGGGAGTTTGATTATCTGATGTATGAAACCATAAGATTCAATATTTAGAGTCAACAAGATGAACAAGGAAACACATCAGGGCCCAAAACTCCAGCTGGATATTCACAGGAGAAAGTCTGTTACCCAACATCTTGAGTGGACAGAACAGAGAAAGGTCCCAACTGTAAGAAACCCTCCAAACATTTGTAAATATATTTCAAATGTTGACAGGTCCCAACTCCCAGTTTCCATTCAATTGAAATCAATGAAAGATCTGAGACAGACAGTTGGGTTGAAAGCAGTGCGGGGCCCACATGGACTGAGAAACCAAATCCAGGGACCATTTACACCAAGACACCAAATCCAGGCAGCATTTATACTTTGAAGTTGATTTATCAGGTAGAAGTTGTTTGCAATAAATCCCCAATTTTAAATTAAATCTACAATATTTAACTATCTGGCCAGAATGAACATTCTAATTGGTAAATTCAGAAGATTTATTAACCATTAAGAAGGTAAAAAGGTAACAAGTTAGAAAGATAAAAAGCAAAGTTTGAATTAACAGTGATGGAGAGGAGGAGGAGAAAGCTCATCTTTAACAATGAAACAGACTTCTCACAACTTTCCTCGGTCGATCAGGCCAAAGACATGAAATGATCATCAGACAAGGACATGTTAACAGATTGGCGACTCAAAACCTTTATTTTAACCCCTTCAACTCACATTTACTTAACTCAAATTAGCCTCAGTGTTGAATGATAATTGATTAACTTAATTGTCTGATTGGCCCCTGACACCTACTAGCATCTCCTGATGTCTGAGTACAAAGGTCTACTGAATAAATGAGGCAGCTTGGGTAAGGTCCCATTTATTCCCAACTTAATGTAACTTGTCAAAGCCATAAATGTTTTGTGAGCTCGACCTTATCTTTCTAGATTGGCTGGAAAACATAATTTGACAGTTCTCATGATTTATGACCAGTGTACTTAAAATCATATTATTTATTATAATAAAACATTACAGACTTTGTGTTACAGGTTATATTACCAGTCTGACAAGTACATCTATTGATTAAGTGCTGATTCTTCAATAGTCTCAGAATGAAGGTTCTTCACTTCACTGCTATGAGGATGTTAACCCGAAGGTCCCGTCTGCTCTCCGAGGTGAAAGATCACACGGCTTCTATTTGGAAGGAGAGGAGGGAGCTCGCCCTGCTGAGACCAATATTACCCCTCACCCAATCTCCCTAAAAACAGAACACTGCTCATTATCACATTGTTGATGTGGTTTACCCTGCTGAAACCAATATTACCCCTCACCCAATCTCCCTAAAAACAGAACACTGCTCATTATCACATTGTTGATGTGGTTTACCCCGCTGAAACCAATATTACCCCTCACCCAATCTCACTGCAAACAGGTCACTGCCCCTCATCACATTGCTGCTTGTGGAGGCTGACTGCGCACAGAGATGTCCTGAGGTTGTGAAAGGTGCTATATGAATGCAAATTCTGTCGACTCCAGCCCAGTTACTGTACTTTGCAGCAACATCATCAACACTCCCCCAATGTCATGATGAATAGGGTTCAGTCCTGAATCTGATTAACAACAGCAGAATCAGAGCAGAGCCGTCATCTGTGAACTCGCTGGTGTTTCACCAGATTGGATGATTCGGTAAATCTCTTCCCGCACTCGGAGCAGGTGAACGGCCTCTCCCCAGTGTGAATGCGCTGGTGTGTCAGCAGGTGGGATGATCGTGCAAATCCCTTTCCACACTCGGAGCAGGTGAACGGCCTCACCTCAGTGTGAATTTGTTGGTGCGTCAGCAGGTTGGAGGACTGAGCGAATCCCCTCCCACACTTGGAGCAGATGAATGGCTTCTCCCCAGTGTGAATTCGCTGGTGTACAGTGAGATGAGATGATCGCCTGAACCCAGTCCCACAGTGAGAGCACTTGAACGGTCTCTCCTCAGTGTGAACAAGCTGATGGGACATCAGTTCACCAGAACTTTTAAAGCACTTCCCACACTCTGGACATTTAAAAGGTCTCTTGTCAGTGTGAACTCGTTGGTGTGTCTGAAGGTGGGTTGCTGTCCTGAAACTCTTCCCACACTGTGAGCAGCTGAACAGTGTGTACTCGGTGTGAATGCGCTGGTGCTCCCTCAGTCCGTGTGGGCTTTTAAAGCTCTTCTCACAATTGGAGCATTGAAACTCTCTCTTGTCAGTGTGAACTTGCTGGTGTTTCAGCAGGTGGGATGAGCGAGTGAATCCGTTTCCACACACCGAGCAGGTGAACGGCCTCTCCCCGGTGTGGAGTCGCTCATGCAGCTGAAGGCAGATGAACTGAGCGAATCTCTTCCCACATACGGAACAAATGAACGGCCTCTCCCCGGTGTGTCTGCGTCGATGGATTTCCAGCTCAGATGGGGATCTGAATCCCTTCCCACAATCCACACATTTCCACGGTTTCTCCCTGGTGTGAACGGTGCTTTTTGCTTCCATGTTCAAAGGCCGATGATATTCAAGTCCTGATGAATCGAGTGACTCCGTCAGATTTTGATGTGATGTTTGGTTTGACTTTCCTGATCGTGAACATTTCAAACATTCTGTAAAATGAATTTAAGACAGAATCAAGGAAATGTAAAAGAGAACCCACAAAAACACAAAGGCAGGTTGTGAAATTGAGCTAAATTAATCTTGTAATTTGTGGGGCCAGCGCTAGGAAAAAGTGACCCTGAAAACTGCTGGTTTCTCATAAAAACCCAACTGGTTCATTAACGTTCTTTAGGGAAGGGAACCTGCCACCCAGTCTGGGCTTACACAAGACTCTGGCTTCCATGGGAGGAGAGAGAGAGAGGTGAAGGAGAGGGTAAAAAAGATGAACTTCATAAATCTGCAACTGAATTTAAATTTCAAAAGAATCTCCCAAACCCATAACTCCACCCACTGGAAAGACAAGAGCAGCTGATTCCTGGGAAAACCATCATCTCCAAGACACACGCCAGCAAGTTCACACTGGGGAGAGACCAGACTCCTGCTCCACATGTGAGAAAGATAGAATCGTGCTCTGATGGAAAGTCAACCTAAATCAGAAACTGGTTCCTTCATGGATGCTGATTGCACTTGTGTATTTCCAGCATTTGCAATTTTATTTCAGGCTTACAGAAAATACATCATTTTTTTGGTTTTTTATGTCCACGTTTGTTGCCCTTGTGAAATTATAAAGCAATTTAAAAACATAATACTGTAGTTCCCGAATTGTAATCACATAAGACAGATTTTCTTTTGAATCGTTCATCCAATCAGCTGACACACCAGCGAGTTCAGCAGTGATTACTGGGCTTGGATTCTGCTGTTGTTAATGACATCCAAGACTGAACTCTGTTCATTCTGATAGTTTGGGTTTGTTTCTGTTGATGTTTACAATCTCTGTAACTGGACTGGATGTTTAATATTCTGGAACTTGGCTTGTTTTACCTTGTGACCCTTACTCTTCTAATAAAGTATCTTTCTTTGGTCTATAGCAAATAGTGATTTACTTGTGATTTTTTTCAACTGAGTCAGAGCAGAGGAATAACCTCTCCCCAGTGTGAATTTGCTGGTGCACTGTGAGGTGGGATAATCGCCTGAACTCAGTCCCAAAGTGAGAGCACCTGAAAGGTCTCTCGTCAGTGTGGACACGTTGATAGGATATCACTTCCCTGGAACTTTTGCAGCTCTTCTCGTAATCTGGGTCATTAACAAAATCACTCAAGTGTGAACACGTTTGTGTGTCATATGGTGGGATGACTGAATGAATCCCTTTCCATCTCTGGAGCATTTGAACAATCTCCCCCTAGTGTGAATATGTCAGTGAGCCAACAGGTTGGATGATGGAGTGAAATCAGTCCAATACACAGAGCCGGTGAACCGCCTCTCCCCGGTGCCTGATGAGCTTCCAGCTCAGACGGGTTACTGAATCCCTCATCACTGTCCTCACTCTTCCATGGTTCCTCCCCAGGATGTTTATATTTGTAGCTCCTGAGGCCAGATGATCAACTGAAGCCTCGTCCACGCAGAGAACAGTTTCATCTACTGTGAACAATGCTTTTTCCTTCAATGTTTAAAATCCGAATGATAATCAAGTTACCGTTAACTGGGCAGCTCCGTCAGATCCTGATGTGATGTTTGTTCAAAGATTCCTGACTGCAAATCCTCCACTTCTAAAACTCTGTGACACTGAATTTAAAAGAAAAAAAATGTGAGAGAGAACCCACAAAAACACAAAGGCAGGATGTGAAATTGAGCTGAATGAATCTGGTAATTTCTGGGGCCGGCACTCAGAAAAAGTGACCATGAAAATTCTGGAGTGTCATAAAAACCCAAGTGATTCACTGATGTCCTGCAGGGAAGGGATTGAATGTCACCCATTCAATAGGATCGTGGCTGATCTGACATTTCTCATGTCCACTTTCTTGCCCTTTTCCCATAACCCTTGATTTCCTTACTGTTCAAAAATATACACAAGGGCTTTGCCCCCACAGCTCTCTGTGACAAGGACTTGCAAAGACTCTCAACCCTCTGGGAGAAGAAATTGCTCCTGATCTCAGTCTTAAATTGGCACCTTTTATTCTGAGACTGTGCCCTCTGGTCCCAGACTCTCCCATGAGAGGAAACATCCGCTCAGCATTTACCCTCTCAAGTCCCTTAAGAATCCGATATGCTTCAATGAGATCACCCCTCATTCTTCTAAATTCCAATGAGGAGAGTCCCAACCTGTTTAACCTTTCCTCATAAAACAATCCCTCCATAACGGGGATAATCCAAGTGAATCTACTGTGAACTGCCTCCAATGAAATAATATTTTTCCTTAAATAAGGAGACCAAAACTGCTCACAGTCCTCCAGATATGGTCTCGCCAGTACCTTGTACAGCTGCAGCAAGACTTCCCTACTCATATACTCCAACCACGGTGGCACTGTGGTTAGCACTGCTGCTTCACAGCGCCAGAGACCCGGGTTCAATTCCTGGCTTGGGTCACTGTCTGTGTGGAGTTTGCACATTCTCCCCGGTTCTGCGTGGGTTTCCTCCGGGTGCTCCGGTTTCCTCCCACAGTCCAAAGATGTGCGGGTTAGGTGAAGTGGCCATGCTAAATTCTCCCTCAGTGTACCTGAACAGGCGCCGGAGTGTGGCGACTAGGGGATTTTCACAGTAACATCATTGCATTGTTAATGTAAGCCTACTTGTGACAAATAAATAAACTTTACTTTAAATAAGGGCCAACATTCTATTAGGCTTCCTGATTACCAACTGCACCTGTGGGCTAGGTTTCTGTGTTTTGTGCAGAAGTCCCCCAAGCCCTGTTGTGTTGCAGCTTTACAGTTTTTTCCCCATTTAAATAATACTCCCCTGCTCTCCCTTCCAAAATGAACAGTTTCACATTTTCCCACATTATCATAGAGTCCCTACAGTGCAGAAGGAGGACATTCAACCCGTGAGTCGCACCAATTCTCTCACATAGTATCTTACCCAGAGCCTCTCTCCCACCCTATCCCCATACCCTCACACATTTACCATGGCTAATCCATCTAACCTACATGTCTTGGGACACTAAGGGAAATGGCTAACCCACTTAATCTGCACATCTCTGGACTGTGGGAGAAAACCAGAGCACCTGGAGGAAACCCACACAGAGGAAAGCTGCTGGATTTTCATAAAAACCCAAGTGGTATGCTGATGTCTGTAAAGAAAGGAAATCTGGCACCTGGTCTCAAGTGGAGACAGAGAGAAGTAGAAGGGGCCGGGGTGAAGGAGAGGGATTTTATACATCTAGAACTCAATGGGAACTTTGACAGAATCTCCCAAATCCTCAACCTCCACCACCTAGAAGGACCGAGGTAGCAGGTAGATGTGAACGCCATCACCTCCGAGTTTCTCCCCCCACAACTCGCACACAATCCTGACTTGTCTGAAATCCACTACTAAAAGAACTGAAACTTCTTTCATATAAACACTGGGAAGACTGAACCCATTGTCTTCAGTCCCCACTACAAACTCCACTCCCTCACCAGCAACTCTATCTTCCTGGTAACTGTCTGAGGCTGAACCAAACGGTTCACAACCATGGTGAAATATTTCACTCCAAGATGAGCTTCCAACCACATATCCACAACATCATCAAAATCGCCTATTCCCATCTCAGTGACATCGCCCGACTCCACCCCAGTCTCACTTCATCTGGAACTCTCATCCATTCCAATGTGACGTGGAGCTCAAGGGAATGGAACTGACCAAATTGCTCCACAGAGAGTACAGTAAGTCTCACAACACTAGGTTAAAGTCCAACAGGTTTATTTGGAATCACGAGCTTTTGGAGCACTGCTCCTTCCTCAGGTCACTCACCGGATGGACTTTAACCTGGTGTTGTGAGACTTCTTACTATGCCCAACCCAGTCCAATGCCGGCATCTCCACATCATGGCTACCACGGAGAGTTAGCATGGATTTAAGTTGCCAAATGCATTTCCTTCTATGTTGTAATCTCTGCATCACTGGAAATTGATAAAGCAGCCACACTGCTGTATATTTCAAGACAAAAAATATGAGATCATAAATAACATATCTCTCTCCCATACAAATTTACAGTTCATTTAAATGTTAGCCCTCTTCTGGGAAAACTGAATTGTGAACATTGGGTAAGAGGCTACCCTATTAGCCAGATAAACTGAGGGAACTAAAAAATGTCAATGTCTTTGAGAGAGAAACAAAAATATACCTGGGCCTAGTCCTGTTCCTGAATCCGGTCTTCATCTGTAACCTTTCCAGAGTCTGCAGCCTCCCTGGATTCACGACCTTACCCTTCAGTTGCTGCAAGTCCCCAATTTCCCCCAGAATGAGAAAAGAAATGGAAAGGGGGAAACATTGATTTCCTCCCAGATGTTGCCCAGAGGAGGGAGTTCGGACAACTTCCGCATTGTGACGTCCATAATAGAGCTCTGCCTAAATCAGCCAATAGGAATCATTCTGCTCCGCGATGACGTCTCCGGGTTCCAGTGCTCAGGCCCGGGCGCGCGGACCCGGGAGCCCCGCCCCCACCCATTGTTCCCCCTCCACCTCTTCCTGCCACGGTTTCCAATCAACCGGCTGACGGCTCCGGCCAGAGCGAGAAGCCGCGTAGTGATCGCCCCCTCCCTCGGCCCGGGACTGCGCATGTCCAAGGGAGAGGGGAAGATGCGCATGTGCGGGGGGAGCCAACCATTTGACCTGTATGCTGAGGTGTTGGCCAATGGAAAGTTGGAGGACCGGAAGTTCTCTGGTCCTCCAGCCAATCAGAGCTCCCCCATTGTCTGAATGCGGAAGTGGACAATGAGCTTGTTCGGCTGCTCATTCCTGCCCAGCAAAACTGCTGCTGCTGCTCTCTCTCTGAATGAAGATTGAGCTTCAGACACAGACTCAAACTTCCTCCCGTCTCTCCAACATCTGTGAGTAAAACACTTTCTTTTCTCTCCCTTTCCAGTTCTTTTCTCATTCTGGGGGAAATTGGGGACTTGCAGCAACTGAAGGGAAACGGAGTGAATCCAGGGAGGCTGCAGACTCTGGAAAGGTTGGCCCAGGTTTCTCTTTCTCTTAAAGACATTGACATCCTTTGCTCCCTCAGCTTGACTCATTGATTTGTCTGGCTAAAAGGTCCCTTTCCTAATGTTCACAATTAAAGAGCTGGTTTCCCGAGGTGATGGCTGGCATTTAAAAGGACAATAAATTAATATAGGACAGAGATATGCCTTGTGTTGTTATATTGTAGATTTGGTATAATATTTATGGTTCTGTAACAAAGTACGTTTATTATTAATTCTCGTTTTATAATGTAGCACTGAAGCTATGTTATATATTTTCACTCATTGAGTCATTACGGCACAGAAGGAGTCCATTCAGTAACTCGAATCCATGCCGACTCTCTGTAGAACAATCCAGTCAGTCCCATTCCCTTTCTATATTCCCTTTCCCCTGCAACTTTATTTCCTTCATGTGCCCATCTAATTTCTGAAATATATTAAAGGGGACAGTAAACTAATACAGGACAGAGACGTGTCTGATGTTTTTTTTATTCATCCTTGGGACACGGGCATTGCCGGCTGGGCCAGCATTTATTGCCCATCCCTAATTGCCCTTGAACTGAATGGCTCGCTCGGCCATTTCAGAAGCTGTTTGAGAGTCAACCACATTGCTGTGGCTCTGGAGTCACATGTAGGCCAGACTGGGTAAGGATGGCAGATTTCCTTCCCTAAAGCACATTAATGAACCAGATGGGTTTTTTGGTCAATCGACAATGGTTTCATGGTCATCAGTAGATTCTTAATTCTAGATTTTGTATTTAAATTCAAATTCCACCATCTGCTGTGGCAGGATTCAAACCCGGGTCCCCAGAACATCAGCTATGTTTCTGGATTAATAGTCTGGTGATTAATACCACAAGGCTATCAGCTCCCCTGTTGTTATATGGTACAGATTAGATATATTATTTATAGCTCTGTAATAAAATACACTTATTATATCTGGCTGTGTAATTTTGGACTGCAGCTATATTATATATTTCCAACAATCTCTTCCCTCAGAGAATTGTTAGTGTCTAGATTTCTCTTCCATAGGGACCAGTGGAGGGATTGAATATATTCAAGGATGAGTTAGACAGTTTTTGAATGACAAGGGAGTCAATAATTATTGGGAACAGGCTGAAAAATGGAGAGAAAGCTCAGATGAGGAAGGATTTCTTCACTCAAGGACGTGGTGATGTTTTGGATTCTCTACCCCAGAGGACTATAGAGCCTCAGTCATCAAGAATTTTCAAGAGAGGGATTGATAGGTTTCTGGATATTGAAGATATCGATGGATATGGGGGACAGTGTGGGGAAAATAATGCAGAGGTTGATCAACCAATAATCTGAATGAATGGTTGAGCAGACTCGATGGGCCGAATGCTGACTGCAGCTCCTATTTGTTCTGATTTCTGTGCTGGACAGGAAGCAGTGAGCATGGATCTGTCAATCAGCCTCAATCAGCACCTTCAGGAGAATTGGGAGGGTGAATATTAGATACAGCAGAGTGACAATGGAGGGAGAGTGTGTGGGATGGAGATTTACAGCTTTTGGGGAATGGGAGAGGAAAGAACATTCATTAGAATCATAGAATTCCTACATCTTATCAACCGTCCCTGAGCTTTCACAATGAATCCCACTTCTGAGGACACCCTTATCTCTGACTTGTCTGTACTGCTGGCAGTCTCACAAAGCAGCTGCCTGTGTGCTGATACGGGAGGCCCTGCTCGGCAAGTTTAATGCTCCATGACTGTGTCTTTAATGAATGCTCCATAGAAACTAGAAATGTCAATTTGAATTTTGATCGTATTCTGAATTGTGATGTTTTTTTTCTAAATTGACTCACAGGATATTAGACAAGGAGAAATCAGACAGAAATCTCCAACATCACATCTAGATCTGACAGATTGACTCGATTTCTTGGGACCTGAATATCATTGGCCTTTGAACCTGGCAGGAGAATTGTTCGTCTGGCCTCTTGGCTTCAAAAGATTGTAAACATCGCTGTTACTAGAAATGCACTGAGATACACACACCCGAGTGAGAGTGTTCCAGTGCACTGAGTGTGGAAAGAGCTTTAACCAGTTACACAGCCTGAAAATACATTGCAGCATTCATAGCGGGAGAGACTGTACCCGTGTTCTGTGTGAGATTTAACTGATTGTTTAACCTGGAGAGTCACAAGGACACCCGCATCATGGAGAAACCGTGGAAATGTGGGGACTGTGGGAAGAGATACAGAATCCCATCTGAGCTGGAAATTCATCAACGCAGTCACACTGGGGAGAGACCATTCATCTGCTCTGTCTGTGGGAAGGGATTCAGTCAGTTATCCTACCTGCTGAAGCACAAAGTCACTCACACCCAGGAGAGACCCTTTAAATGCTCTGACTGTGGGAGTGGTTTCAAAAGCTCTCAGTATCTGGTGTCCCACCAGCGAATTCACACTGAGGACAGACCGTTCACCTGCTCTCATTGCACAAAGAGGTTTAGAACATCATTCAACCTGCGGAGACACCAGCGAGTTCACACTGGGGAGAGACCGTTCACCTGCTCGGTGTGTGGGAAGGGATTCACTCATTCATCCCACCTCAGCAGACACAATCTCACTCACACCAATGAGAGACCCTTTAAATGCTCTGACTGTGGGAGTGGTTTCAAAAGCTCTGGAGAACTGGTGTCCCACCAGCGCATTCACACTGAGGACAGACCGTTCAGCTGCTCTCACTGCTCAAAGAGGTTTAGAACATCATACAACCTGCAGACACACCAGCGAGTTCACACTGGGGAGAGACCGTTCACCTGCTCTCAGTGTGGGAAGGGATTCACTCAATTATCTAGTCTGCTGAAACACAATCTCACTCACACCCAGGAGAGACCCTTTAAATGTGGGCGTGGCTTCAAAAGTTCTCGGGAACTCATGTCCCACCAGTGAGTTCACACCAGGCAGAGGCTGGTCACCTGCTCTGACTGGGAAGGGATTCACTCAGTCAGCAAACTTGGTGAAACACCAGTGAGTTCACAAGTGATTACAGTTCTGGGAGTATTCTTTGAATCTTTCTTGCCCCATCTCCAGTGTCTCTGTTTCCTTTTTCTCAATGGAGATCACAAATAGAACGTAGAACAGCACAGCACAGGAACAGACCCTTCAGCCCACCATGTTGTGTCGAACATGATGCCAAATTAAACTCTTCCTTTCTGCCTGCCCTTGGTCCATATTCCTCTATTCCTTGCATATTCATGTGCTTATTTAAAACCCCCTTAAATGCTCCTATTGTATCTGCCTCCACCACCACTCCGAGCAGCGTGTTCCAGACACCTACCACTCTCTATGTAAAAAAACTTGCCCGGATTAAAATCCATCTGCCATTTCTCCGCTCATATCTACAGCTGAACTACATCCCACTGTATCCTTTGACAACCTTCTACACTATCTACAACTCCAACTAGCTTTGTGTTGTCTGCAAGCTTGCTAACCCACCCATCCACATTTTAATCCAAGTCATTTATATGTATCCCAAAGAGCAGAGGTCCCAGTACTTCATGCAACCTGCAGATACACCAGCGAGTTCACACTGGGGAGAGGCCGTTCACCTACTCTATGTGTGGGAAGAGATTCACTCAATTATCCAGCCTGCTGAAACACAAAGTCACTCACACTAATGAGAGACCCTTTAAATGCTCTGACTGTGGGAGCGGATTCAAAAGCTCTCAGGGACTGGTGTCCCACCAGCGCATTCACACTGAGGAGAGACCGTTCAGCTGCTCTCACTGCTCAAAGAGGTTTAAAACGTCATCCAACCTGCAGGAACACCAGCGAGTTCACACTGGGGAGAGACCGTTCACCTGCTCTGTGTGTGGGAAGGGATTCACTCAGTCATCCAGCATGCTGAGACACAAAGCCACTCACTCCAAGGAGAGCCCCTTTAAATGCTCTGCCTGAGAGGCCGGCTTCAGAAGCTCTCAGGAACTGATGATCCCCGAGCACATTCACACCGGGGAGAGGCCGTTCAGCTGCTCTCACTGTTCAAGGAGGTTTAGAATATCACCAACACTGCTGAAACACCAGTGAGTTCACACCGGGGAGAAACCATTCACCTGCTCGGTGTGTGCGAAAGGATTTACTCAGTTATCCAGCCTGCCGAGACACAACATCATCACACCCAGGAGAGACCCTTTAAATGTGGGCGTGGCTTCAAAAGCTCTCGGGAACTAATGTCCCACCAGTGAGTTCACACCAGGCAGAGGCTGGTCACCTGCTCTGACTGGGAAGGGATTCACTCAGTCAGCAAACTTGGTGAAACACCATTGAGTTCACAAGTGATGACAGTTCTGGGATTATTCTTGTGAATCTTTCTTGCTCCTTCTCCAGTGCCTCTGTTTCCTTTTTCTAAATGGAGATCACAAATAGAACATAGAACAGTACAGCACAGGAACAGACCCTTCAGCCCACCATGTTGTGTCGAACATGATGTCAAATTAAACTCTTCCTTTCTGCCTGCCCTTGGTCCATATTCCTCTATTCCTTGCATATTCATGTGCTTATTTAAAACCCCCTTAAACGCCCCTATCGTATCTGCCTCCACCACCACTCCGAGCAGCGCATTCCAGACACCTACCACTCTCTGTGTAAAAACCTTACCTCTCACATCTCCTTTGAACTTTCCCCATCTCACCTTAAGTGCATGCTCCCTGGTATTAGACATATCAACTCTGGGGGAAAAGATTCTCTGTCTCTCATTTTATAGACTGCTATCAGATCTCCCCTCACCCTCCACCGCTCTCGAGAAAACAACCCTCGTTTGTCAGTCGCTCACACCCTCCAATCCAGGCAGCATCCTGGGAAACCTCTTCTGCACCCTCATCAAAACCTCTGCATCCTTTCTGTAATGTGGTGACCAGAATTGAACACAATATTCTAAGTGCGGCCCAAACAAAGTTTTATAAAGCTGCAACATGACACGCTGACTCTTGTACTCAATAAAGGCCAGCATGCCATATGCCTTCTTTACCGATAAATATTTGTGTGGCTAATTTCAGGGAGCTCTGGACTTGAACCCCAAGACCTCTGTACATGAACTGCATACTTATCCTTAATATTTGATCTCCCAAAGTGCAGTACCTCACACTTGCCCGGATTAAAATCCATCTGCCATTTCTCCGCTCATATCTGCAGCTGATCTACATCCCACTGTATCCTTTGACAACCTTTGACATTATCTACAACTCCATCTAGTTTTGTGTCATCTGCAAGCTTACTAACCCACCCATCCACGTTTTCATCCAAGTTATTGATATATATCACAAATAGCGCACGTCCCAGTACGGATCCCTGCAGAACACCACTAGTCATGGACCTCCAGTCAGAAAAACACCCTCCACCACTACTCCCTGACTTCTATGGGAAGTCAATTCTGAATCCAAGTGGCCAAGTCACCGTGAATCCCATGCATCTTAATCTTCTGGATGAGCCGACCATGAGGGACCTTGTCGAAAGCCTGACTAAAATCCATGTTCACAACATCCACTGCTCTACCCTCATCGATCACCTTCATCATCTCCTCGATAAAATCGATCCAGTCAGTAAGATGTTGACGGTGCTCCCACTGCAGTCCTGTGATGAAAATATAGACTGGTTGGTGAAATGTAGATAACAGGTAGAATTGATATCTAATGAGGACTTTAGACTTCAGAATTGAATACAGGGCTCATTGTTACTAACGGGGAAAGAAGGGTTAAACCCCTTACCCAGAACCCTTTTCACACACACGTGGACGTCTCTGAATCTGACGCACACCAAATGGAACGTTACACAAGGGGCTGGAATTCACTGGAATTTCTTAACAACCTTTCAATAGAAATGTCCTGGTACCGACTGTGACAAAGGACACAACAGACAGCAAGAACCAGGAGGAACCTTTAACCCAGAGAATGTTAATAACCTTGTTCAGGACACCGGTGCCAGGCACAGGAGGATCCCAGGAAAAACGGAACATTTAATTTCTGTGTTTCACAATTCTAAATGACTGATTCTTTAACATAGGAATGTTTAAAAACAGCATTGTGATATTCCAAGGTCAACTGTGTCTGGGAAAGGGGCACACTGATGTGTTTTTATTTTAAACAGGAGGATCCATTGAAAAGCAGCTCTGGGCGATATGAGCACCTCCTGACCTACTTTCAATTCATTTCAAATCACCCATCACTTTCCGTGGAATATTCTTTATTCTTTCCTGGGATGTGGACACTGCTGGCAAAGCCCCAGCACACGTTGCTCAGCTCCTAATTGCCCCTGAACGGAGTGACTTGCTCGGCCATTTCAGAGGGACAGTTAAGATTCACCCACATCGCTGTGTGGGTCTGGATTCACATGTCGGCCAGACCGGGTAAGGATGGCAGATTTCCCTCCCTAATAGGGAGCATTAATAGGGTGAACCGGATGGGTTTTTACAACAATCGATGATAGTTTCATGGTCACCATTTCTGAGACTAACTTTATATAATTCCAGATTGATTCACTGAATTCAAATCCCACCAGCTGCCTGTCCCCAGATCCTTTGCTGGGTCTCTGCATTACTCGACCAGTGACATTCCCACTATCCCACCACCTCCCCCTGAATGGAATATTCCACACAACCCCTTAGTTAAACAGGAAGGAGAAAAGAGAAAGGCTTTGACCTTTGGATGACCTCATCACGAACTACAGAAACCTTAAAGCTGACCATTCTGTAAAAAATTTAAAACTTAATTTTTATAAAACACAGAGTAAGAAACAGGTGAAAAGTAACGATGGACGTTGTGACTGACATCAGAAACATTGATTGACCGGATAAACACTCACTACATCACAGAGCGATCCTCAACCATTAAAGAATTGACCCACAATAAGGAATGAGAGAGCCTTATAAAAAGGGGCAGGAGTTTACACAGAGAGGTGACACCCACAGCTGCTCAGGATGATGGAATTCAGTTCAGGAACGGGATAAAGTGAGAAGCTTTTGTGATTCAAGGCAGAAGTATTGAACAATCTGGAATCAGTGCTTCTCGAGCTTGCTGACTCGCCGAACACTTCAATTAATCTCATCATAAAAACTCCCCAGTGTAAATAACATGGATTTGACTGACAAATGTTGAAGTGTTGATTTGAACCCACAAGTTTTGACTTCCCATTTGAGCCTCAGGCACCTTTCTGTCTCTCTGTTGCTTGTGACAATGACAGTCAGGCGATGGAGCTGAGGGCTGAATTTAGCTGCAAATAACGGGGCCTGCGCCCCAGTTGGGAAACTGCCCTGGGCGTTGCACTAATACAGAGACAGGAAGCTGCTGGAGGACTGACTGGGAAATGGGCCTCCAACCAATCAGGGCACCGGAGGAGGTGACCAGGGCTGATGGTGATGTGACCCCCGGGGTTCAGTGTCCCTGTATCCAAAGCGGGGAGTCGCGGGAACAGGGTACAGAGGAGCTGAAGAGAAACCATTTGTGTCCAGAACATTGTGAACATCCTTTTACTCTGGTTGTCTTTGATCCTCAAGTCATTTTCTGTTTGTTTTAACCATGTTCTGTTTCATTAATAAACTTTTATCAGTAAAAATATTTGATTGTTCTGGACTTTTCCTGATGAGATTGATGAACTTTAGGGAAAGAGGGTGAGAGGGGTTGGCAGGTTCTTTAACAGAAAGTGAGTCCCTCTAAAGGTAATTGGCAAAGGAGCCAGAGGGGGAGATGAGATTTTATTTTTGACTCAGCGATGTTAGAAAATGGGGTTCAGGGAGTCAATTAACCCTTTCTCCCCTTTTCCCAAACTCTGAAATGATTCCCAGTGATAACCCTTATTGGTGACAGTGGTTAGATTTTATTCAGTATCAATAAGAGCTGACACAGGCTAATGTCTGAGCAGTCGTATCAAAGTGCAGCAGCATTACCATTACACTCTGGGTAGAAGCAGCATCTCCACGGAAATGCTCCCTGCTCTGCCCCAGATGCCATGGCACCAGTCAATGCAATATGTAAAACCTCGACAAATCTCTGTGCTCGGGGAATCTCTTCTTAACCCAATCATTGCCCAGCTAACATAACAAAACCTGTCACTGAACCATCTGTACCCCCCCACAAGCCACATCAAACTCTCAAACAATTGTCTTCCCACGCTCCGTCCCTGGTACAGGGAGTCAGCATTCCCGTGCCAAGCAGTGAAAACATGGTGGCCTTGACACCCAGGTGTCATCCAGGATTCAAGGCCCTCCTGTTTTCTCTGTCCTCTGGGAGCTGTTTATCTCCCTGCTCCCACACAGCAAGTCGTCTGTTCTCAGCTCTGCTGTATTTCTGCTGAAGTTTGGCCCCTTTTACACCTTTCAGATCAATAAAACATTTGGTCAATGACCCAAACCACAATTTCCCATCCTGTCACCTGTCAACCATCCTTACCCAGAGCGTAATCACAACAGGAATAAAAACAGGAGAAGTGTAACAATCAAATTCAAAATAAATGCACAGCCAGTTATAGAATCGAATATCATATTCACTAATTAGCAAGAAAACCCAAAGTAGGGGGTCCCCCAGGATTATTTCAGTCCACATCTTGAGGGGGAGGAGAACTTTCTCTCTGACCCCTCACTCAATTTCACTCCGTTATTTTCGAGTTCTATTCTGGTCCCACCTGGGGTAACATCTAATCAAACTTTTCTCCTGAAGGAACACCGTGAGTTCTCGGTTACTTGTACGTTAGGACAGGTCCTTCAATCAACAGATCAAGCATGGATGTAAAAGATTCTCCAGCTCTCTCCTTACCCCGTCCAACTGTGGACAGTTCTTACTCAGTATTATTTCTCCCAAGACCTCAATTGTCCCAATCTATAATATGATCCATTTTACTGTAATTTTACTCACTTTGTGATCATGTGCAGTGTGTTTAATTGGACCCTGATTGTTTTGAACTCAGTTTCTCTCTGGAGTGTGTGTCAATGCCTTGATGATGTCACAATGATGTCACAATCCCCTGGCCACATTAACCATTTCATCTCCTGCAGTGTCTCAAGTAGCTGTGTGTGTTTGGGACCCGCTCTTCACTCCATCTCACCATGAATTTAGGCTTGTTATTTTTCACATGTAACAAATCACATCTGTACACTCACTCCGGTGTCCCAAAATCATGTCACACATTCTTAACTCTCAGATGTATTGATGAAAAGTTCAAAATGAGTGCCTGTCTTTCTTATCTCCCCTTGTTATGGTGCTGATGTTTCATGGAGTGGCCGGGCTTTCAAATGTGGATTTCTTTAAAACAAAGTTCATGGACAAGGATGTAAATATCTCCCAGAGAAAGTGATCAACTTATTCATCCCATCTACACATTCCTGACTTTCACTAGAATGTAGGTGGATACCAGATTGATATATTCCACTCAACCACACCCAAGGTGAGTTATTCCAATTCCCTTATTGTCCTGTATTTCTTCCAACTAACCACAGGAGACCCAGGGACATGTTACAATAGTTTATTCATGATTCACGCCTGGAGGGAACAACCCCAGAGAAAGCTCTGGAGGAGCACCCTCCTGTGATACAGCTCAAAGTCACAGCTCTGACACAGCTCTCTAATACAGTAATCACAGAGACATCATTCTAATACAACTCTCAGCTCCAAGTCACAGATACAGACAGCTTACACAGTTATTCAATAGTGAAAAATGCAAGGGTTGTGAGGAAGAATATTTTGGTGCAGCGGATGGTAATGACCTGGAACTCGCTGCCTACGAGGGTGGAGGAAGTGGAGACAATAAATAATTACAAAGGAAATTGGACGGGATTTGGGAAGTTTCAAACAGAAATGCTGACTAAATATCTCTGAACTTCCTCACACCCGGTCACTCTGTGATCCTTGTGAAATCTGAAACCAGATATTCACAACAAGACTCAAAGAGCATCAGCCCACTGGAGGCAAAGTCGTGAGACCGGCCAGTCCAGCAGAAAGAAACCCCCCGACCCTCCCCATTGACCAACTGTGAGAATGAACAAAATGCAGTCCTGGATGTAATTGAGAGCAGAAACAATAACAGCAGAATCCAACCCCTGGAATCACTCGTGAACCTGTTGGTGTCTCAGCAGCTGGGATGAAACTCTGAAACACACTGAGAGCAGGTGAACGGTCTCTCCCCAGTGTGAACTTGCTGGTGTGTCTGCAGATTGGATGACTGAGTGAATCCCCTTCCACACTGAGAGCAGGTGAATGGCCTCTCCCCAGTGTGAACTCGCTGGTGTCTCCGCAGGGTGGATGACAGAGTGAATCCCTTCCCACACTGAGAGCAGGTGAACGGTTTCCCCCCAGTGTGAACCCGCTGGTGTATCTGCAGATTGGATGACTGACTGAATCCCTTCCCACATTGAGAGCAGGTGAACGGTTTCTCCCCAGTGTGAACTCGCTGGTGCTTCTGCAGGGTGGATGACTGAGTGAATCCCTTCCCACACTGAGAGCAGGTGAATGGCCTCTCCCCAGTGTGAACTCTCTGGTGTGACCGTAGGCTGGATAAGTCAGTGAATCCCTCCCCACACTGAGAGCAGATGAATGGCCTCTCCCCAGTGTGAACTCGCTGGTGTGTCTGCAGCTGGGATAACCGAGTGAATCCCTTCTCACACTGAGAGCAGGTGAATGGTTTCTCCCCAGTGTGAACCTGCTTGTGTCTCCACAGAGCAGATGCCTGAGTGAATCCCTCCCCACACTTAGAGCAAGTGAACGGCCTCTCCCCAGTGTGAACTCGCTGGTGTTGCTTCAGGATGGATAACCGAGTGAATCCCTCTCTACAGTGAGAGCAGATGAACGGCCTCTCCCCAGTGTGGCTGCGCCGATGAGCTTCCAGCTGGGATGGGGTTCTGTATCTCTTCCCACAGTCCGCACATTTCCATGGTTTCTCCATGGTGCAGGTGTCCTTGCCTCTCTCTTGGGTGGACAATCAGTTGAAGCCTCGTACACACACAGAACACGAGTACAGTCTCTCCCTGCTGTGAATGATGTGATATTTATTCAGGCTGTGTAACTGGTTAAAGCTCTTTAGTCCGTGCGCTGGAACACTCTCACTCGAGTGTGGCAGTGTGTTGGTGCTTTTCCAGTCACACTGATGTTTGAAATCTTTTCAAATCGACAGACTGGACAATCATTTCTCCTTCTGGATTCAAAGGCTGATGATATTCAGCTCCCAAGGAATATGACTCTGTCAGATCTAGACGTGACGTTTGAGATTTCGGAATGCGATTCCTCTTTCAATATCCTGTAAAATGAGTTTATTAAAGCCATCACTGTCGGAACAGGATAGAAATTCAGAAGATACAATTCCAGTTTCTATAGAACATTATTTCCTCCCTCATTTCCCAAAAGTTGTAAATCTCCATCCCACACACTCTCCCTCCATTCTCACTCTGCTGTATCTAGTATTCACCCTCCCATTCTCCTGAAGGTGCTGATTGAGGCTGATTGACAGATCCATGCTCACTGCTTCCTCTCCAGCACATAGAAATTATAAGAAACAGGAGCTGCAGTTGGCCATTCAGCCCATCAAACTGCCTCAATCATTGATTGAGAATTGGCCAATCTACCTCAGCGTGGGGTGCATAATTCCAAAACTACGCCACATACTTGAGTGAGGAAATCCCTCCTCATCTTAACTTTCTCTCCCTTTTTCTCCCTGTTCCCCATAACGCTTGACGCCTTTATCAATCAAAAATCAGTTTAACTCACCCTGGAATATATTCAATGACTCTCACCCTCCACTCATCCCTGTGGAAAAGAAATCCAAACACTAATGACTCTAATAGGCAAGAGACGAATGACTGGAAATATCTAAGGTCGCTACAGTACAATATTAATCTGTCTGAAGCTCAATCTTCATTCAGAGAGGAGCAGTTTAGCTGGGCCGGAATGGAGGAAGCTGCATACAAGTCCCGGACTTTGATTGGCTGGAGGACCAGCGCCCATCCGGTCCTCCACGGGTTGCCATTGGTCAATCTGCCGCATGTAGACAATGTGGGGGCGGAACCCGAGCCCACGTGGGTTTGGGCGGGGCTTTGACCGCCAGCCGCGCTGAGCTGGTGTCCAATCCGCAGTGTTTTTCTTCTGTAACCAGTGATATTGCTGCCAATGGGACACTGTGTGCTGGGAACGCCCCTCTGAGTCATTGTGACCGCACAATGGAGCCCTGCCTGAATCAGCCAATAGCATTCACTCTGCTCCGCGGTGACGTCTCCGGGTTCAGGCGCGCGGACCCGGGAGCCCCGCCCCCACCCATTGTTCCCCCAGTCTGTACATTCCACACATTGTTAGTCCAGTCAGATAGACATATATCTGTCTGGCCGCCTGCATGGAGATTTCCAGCTCTCTGTGTCCAGGACATGGATCTGTCATTCAGCTTGAATCAGCATCTTCAGGAGAATTGGGAGGGTGAATATTAGATACAGCAGAGTGAGAATGGAGGGAGAGTGTGTGGGATAGGGATTCACAGCTTTTGGGGAATGAGAATTGCTACATCCATCAACCATCCCTGAGCCTTCACAATGAATCTCTTTTCTCAGGACACTCTTATCTCTGACTTTGTCTCTACTTGTAGCTGTCTTACAAAGCAGCTGCCTGTCTGCTGATACGAGAGGCCCTGCTGGGCAAGTTTAATGCTCCATGATTGTGTCTTTAATGACTGAATAGCTATAGGAATGTGGTCAAGCCTGCTAAATCCCATGATGCTTTATATATCAGTCAGTAATTCATTTGTTAACACAGTCCACAAGGATATATAAATACATTTAAAGGCAAAATATTGCGGATGCTGCGATCTGAAACAAAAACAGCAAATGCTGGAAAATATAGCGGGTCTGACAGCATCTGTGGAGAACTCTGACAAAAGGGTCATCCACACTCGAAACGTTGGTCTATTCTCTTTTTAAAATATATATCACACAGCTGCCTCAGCCTTGGCCCACTCTAACACATACAATTGTGCAATGGTGACTGGCAGGTCAGACAACTGGTCAGAATATTAAAAATGGCCAAAAATGATGAAAAGAATGATAAGGGAGGAAACATTTGAGTATGAGAGAAAGCTTGTTCGAAGTATAAAGACCGATAACAAATGGAGCACTGGCCATAGAGCAATAAAGCACAGAAACAGGTCCTTGGCCCAACTGGTCCATGCTGACCACTGAACTTGTCCCTCAGAATTCTCTCCAGTAACTTATCCACCACTGACGTCAGGCTCAGCGGCCTTAAATTACCAGGCTTCTCTTTGCTACTCGTCTTAAACAACGGAACAACATGAGCCACGCTTCAATCTTCCAGAACTTTGCCAGTGGAAGAGAAGAAGCAAATATCTCTGCAAGGGCCTCTGCAATTTCTTCCCTCGCCTCGCAAAAGATCCGAGAATACACTTGATCAGGCCCAGGGGATTTATCCACCTTAAAGTGCATTAAGGCTGAAGATATTTCCACCCAAGTAACATGTGTGTGGCCCAATACATAACCTCTTATTTCTTTAGCACCCATGATATTCTCCTCAGTAAACATGGGGAGAAATATTCATTAAAAATCTCAGCCATCTCCTGTGGCTCCACACACAGACAGCTACGCTGATTTTTAAGAAGATCTATTCTCTCTGTAGCCACACTTTTATTCTTAATATAGCTATAGAGCCTCTTGGGATTTTCTTTAACCTTACCTGCCAGATCTATATCATACCCTCTTTCTGCCCTCCTGATTGCTCTCTGAAGTGTTCTCTTACACTTTTTAATCACATCAAGTGATTCACTTGTCCCCGATTGCCTAAACCCAATGTATGCTTCCTTCTTTTACCTGACCAGAGCCTCAATATCCCTTGTCAGCCAGGGATCCCTGGCTACATGACCTGAGCAAAGATAACAAGCCTGTACTGTGTTGTCAGCCAGCAGGCTGCTGTGGAAGCTTTCTTCATAACAGAGCAAGGGCGAGCCCTTTCTATATATTTAATTCAAGATTTTATAAGAGATTAGAGGGCAATTTATTTCGTCCATTACTTCAATTGGACTCGTCTCCATTCCCGGTATTTCTGGACCAGACGGGACCATTTCCCTTTTTTCTGGTGGATAATGGAAGTGTCACTGATTCTGATTTGATTTATTATTATGTGTATTAGTATACAGTGAAAAGCATTGTTTCTTGCGTGTTATACAAAGCATACCGTTCATAGAGAAGGAAAGGAGAGGGTGCAGAACGTAGTGTTACAGTCATAGTAGGGTGTAGAGAAAGATCAACTTAATGCAATGCAGGACCATTCAATAGTCTGTTGGCAGCAGGGAAGAAACTGTTCTTGAGTCAGTTGGTACTTGACCTCAGACTTGTGTATCTTTTTCCCGACAGAAGAGAGTATGTCTGGGGTGCGTGAGGTCCTTAATTATTATAGCTGCTTTGCCGAGGCAGAGGGAAGTGTAGACAGAGTCAATGGATGGGAGGCTAGGTTGTGTGATGGATTGGGCTACATTCACGACCTTTTGTAGTTCCTTGTGGTCTTGGGCAGAATGAATCTCTTCCCACACACAGAATAGGTGACAGGCCTCGCCCCAGTGTGAACTCGATGGTGTCTCAGCAGGTGGGATGACCAAGTGAATCCCCTCCTACACACAGTGCAGGTAAATGGTTTCTCCCCAGTGTGAACTTGCTGATGTACAATGAGGTTGGATGAATACCTAAACATTTTCCCACAGGATGTGCAGCAGAATAGCTTAACCTCAGCGTCAGCTTGCAAGTGTGACTGGAGGCAGAATGAGTCAGCAAATCCCTTCCCACACATGGAGCAGGTGAATGGTCTCTCTCCTGTGTGACTGCGTCGATGCTTTTCCAGCTGGGATGGGTAATTGAATCCCTTCCCACAGTCCTCACATTTCTGAGGTTTCTCCATGGTATCAGGGTCCTTGTGTCTCTCCAGGTTGGATGATCAGTTGAAATCTCCTCCACACACAGAATACGTGTACAGTTTCTCCTCACTGAATGGTGTGATTTTTTTTCAGACTGTGTAACTGGTTAAAGCTCTTTCCACAGTCAGTTCACTGGAGCACTCTCACTCGTGTGTGTGTGTGTGTGTGTGTGTGTGTGAGAGAGAGAGAGACTCGGTGCTTTTCCAGTCACACGAATTCTTCAAATCTCTACCCAAGTCAAATCAGAACAAACATTTCTCCTTCCACATTTAAAATCTGATGATATTCAGATCCTGATGAATTGAGCCACTCTGTTTGATCTTGATGTGATGTTTGGTTTGAACTTTTGGCTGTAAATCCTCACTTCCAATATTCTGCAAAAGTTCACAAATTTAATCACTGTCAGAACAGGATAGAAATTCTGAACAGACAATTCCAGTTTCTCTGGAACATTTTTTCCTCTCTTTTAAATGTCGGTCCCACACACTCTCCCTCCTCCTTGGGCTGAGGTCCCAGTTCAGATGCTGGTCCCACATTCTCTCTCTCTCCCTGGGCTGAGATCCCAGTTCAGATGCTGGTCCCACACACTCTCTCTCCCCTCCCTGGGCTGAGGTCCCAGTTCAGATGCTGGTCCCACACTCTCCCTCCTCCCTGGGCTGAGGTCCCAGTTCAGATGCCGCTCCCACACACTCTCTCTCTCTCCTTCCTGAGCTAAGATCCCAGTTCAGATGCCGGTCCCACACACTCTCTCTCTCTCTCCTTCCTGAGCTAAGATCCCAGTTCAGATGCCGGTCCCACACACTCTCTCTCTCTCTCTCTCATCCCTGGGCTGAGATCCCAGTTCAGTGTTTGGATGAGTCTCTCTGTGTCCCCAGGCGGTGCATTGAGAATCCGATCGCCTTCATCCCGATACCGCACCGACACTGCGCATGTTTCACTCTCAGCCCGACCCCGCCCCTCATTTAGTCCGATTGGTTGGAGCATCAGCCGCTCACACTCAAACCTCCAGCATCGCCTCCTCCGATTGGTCCGGAATCGGTGTCAATCATTGTGTGTTGGCACATGCGCAGTCGGTAGAGACGGAAGGCAAGAGCTCGAGCGAGAGGTTTTAAAATGCGAGATTTACAAAGGGCGAGTGTGGATCCAGAGTCAAAATTAAATCCGTAAACATAAATAGAGCCAGCAGGTAAGTTAGAGAGGCTTCATAAGCTTACTGTGCCGTCACTAAACCCTCCATAAGCTTTCGGTCCCGCGTTTGCTCGGCGAGGCGATCTTTCTCCAGGAGAGACCCCAGATACCGGCCACCATCTTTATAGAGGCAATCTGCACCAAAGCGCATGCGCTGCTGCCACCTTTATACAGGGCAATGTGCACCAAAGGGCATGCGCTGCCGCCATCTTTATGCGGGGCAATGTGCACTCAAGTGCATGCGCAATCTCCATGCAATCGCAGAATGTGCAACATCTGCCTCTTTACCCGCTCATTGCCCAAGGAGAAATACTCCTTTCAGGTGATGCAGCATTTCACTAGTACTTCCTCCAACTTGGTGAATTATATTCACTGCTCCCTTTGTGGTCTCCTCTACATTGGGGATATTAAACATACACTGGGTGACTGCTTTGTGGAAACATCTTTCACTCCAGCCCCAAGCTTGACCCCAACCTTCCGATCACTTACCATTTCAACTCAGCGTCTTGCTCTCATGCCCACATGTCCACCCTTGGTCTGCTGCAATGCTTCAGTGATACACAATGCAAACTGAATGAAAAACACCTCATCTTCCAATTGGGCAAGTTACAGTCTTCTGGACTCAACATTGCATTCAACATCTTTAGAATGTGAACTTTCCCTTCCATCTTCACTCTCCTTTTTTGTTTTCTGTTATTCAGTTCCCCTTGGCTTGTCCCAACACAACTGCCCTGCATGGACACTGTCCCTTGTTGTTCAGTTTTGCTCCCACTGAGTACTGACCTCTGATCTTCCATTAACACATTCCGTATCTAACCTTTGCCACAGTCAACATTCTTCAATCACTAATGATTCCATTAACACCCTCTTTTTTCTCAAGCCCCTGACATCATTATCAATCTCTCCTTAACTCTGACCGATCACTAGCTTTCCATTCTGCCCCACCCCTCTTCAAGTTTATCATTTATATCTTTTTTATGTTCTGTAGAAGGGTCACATGGACTCAGACATTAACTTTGTTTCTCTCCACAATTGCTCCCATTCTTGCTGAGTTTATCCAGCATTTTCTGTTTTTATGCATGATCTTTATAGGTGGCAATGAGCCATTCATAAAATGTGCGTTCACTGGGACTTTCAGATCAGCAACAATGGAATTGTAAACCCATGGTCACTCAGTAGTATGGAATTTAAGTATTGCTGATTGAAAGAGATGTGTTTTTGAAGCTTTTCATCTTGCACTCATCCAGACAGATGCAGAAATACAATTTTTCAAAACAAACAACAATTGCTGCTGCATGAGGAACATGTATTGACTGGTTCGACAGTCAGTTCTGATTGGTTAGGATGTTGCCATGGAGAATGCACCAGGGAACTATCACTCCTGCCTTTGTTTCGTTTCAGAAAAGGCCCATTGCTTGGACATGTTCCTTCTACATGCAGAGGGCAGCTCCCTGTGTTTGACTATATATAGCTTCTCGCAAGTGTAAGTAAAACACTTCACAAGTCCAACTGATAATCTTTACAATTTGGTATTTTTGTGTCTGTCCGGATGAGTATAAGATACAAAAGGTTTTTAGCAATACTCCAGTGCCTTAAAGGACAAAAATATAGCAGCTAGAGGGAGAGGTGAAGGGGGAGGGTTTCAGAGTTTGGGGATGAGAGACTGAAGGCATGGTCTCAAATGGTGGAGCAATTAAATAGTGAATGTACAAGAGGCCAGAATGAGAGCAGCACAGATATCTCAGCGGGTTGCGGGGCTGGAGGATAATATAGAGATAGGGAGGGATGAAGCCCTGGAGAGATTTGAACACAAAGAGGAGAATTTTAAACTAAAGACATGAGTGGGACAGGAATTTGCAACTTTGGGGATCAAGAGATCAAAGTGTTCCATAGGAACTAGTATTTCCTGTTCTTCCGGTGATGACTTTGTAAACTCTTTTTGCAGAGAATTAGAATGGGAGGATTTGCAGACGAGAAACTCAAACCAAGTATCACGTAAAGAGCCGACAGAGTCACTCGATTAATCAGGATTTGAATATCGTCAGTCTTCGAATGTGGAAGGAGAAATGATTGTCTGTTCTGCCCGTGGGAAAAGGTTTGAAATATCAGTGTGACTGGAAAAGCACCGAGACACACACACACCCGAGAGAGAGTGTTCCAGTGAACTGACTGTGGAAAGAGCTTGAACCAGTTACACAGCCTGAAAAAACATCACACAGTTCACAGTGACGAGAAATTGTCCACGTGTTCTGTGTGTTAATGAGGCTTCAACTGATCATCCAACCTGGAGGGACACAAGGACACCAACACCATGGAGAAACCGTGGAAATGTGGGGAGTGTGGGAAAGGATTCAATTCTCCATCCCTGCTGGAAATTCATCAGCGCAGTCACACTGGGGAGAGGCCGTTCATCTGCTCAGAGTGTGGGAAAGGATTCACTCAGTCATCCCAATTGCTAACACACCAGCGGTTTCACACTGGGGAGAGGCCATTCATCTGCTTGGAGTGTGGAAAGGGATTCACTCAGTTATCTGACCTGCGGAGACACCAGCGAGTTCACACTGGAGAGACACAGTTCACCTGCTCTGAGTGTGGGAAAGGATTCATTCAGTCATCCAATCTGCTGAAACACCAGCAAGTTCACATTGGGGAGAGATCATTCACCTGCCTTGTATGTGGGAAAGGATTCACTGGGCCCTCTGATTTGCTAAGTCACCAGCGAATTCACACTGAGGAAAAGCTGTTCAGCTGCACTTCCTGTGGAAAGAGATTCAGGTCTTCAGCCCAGCTCAGTGTACACCAGCGAGTTCACACTGGGGAGAAGCCATTCATCTGCTCTGAGTGTGGGAATAAATTTGCTCAGTTATCTCACCTGCAGACACACCAGCGAACACGCACTGGAGAGAGACCATTCACCTGCTCTGAGTGTGGGAGCAAATTCACTTGTTCATCGCACCTGAGGAGACACCAGCATGTTCACACAAGGGAGAGGCCATTCACCTGCTCCGAGTGTGGGAAGGGATTCACTCAGTCTGGCAGCCTGCTGAGGCACCAACGAGTTCACAATTAACTGCAGGGATTGGATTCTGCTGTTAGTGCAGTTCAATACTGACAGTTCATAAGACCATAAGACAGGAGCAGAATTAGGCCACTCGGCCCATCGAGTCTGCTCCGCCATTCAATCATGGCTGATTTTTTTTCTCATCCCATTCTCCTGCCTTTTCCCCATAACCCCTGATCCCTGATCTATCTCTGTCTTAAAGACACTCAATGACTGGCCTCCACAGCCTTCTGTGGCAAAGAGTTCCACAGATTCACCATTTCCTGGCTGAAGAAATTCCTCCTCATCTCTGTTTTAAAGGATTGTCCCTTTAGCCTGAGGTTGTGCCCTCTGGTTCTAGTTTTATCTGGTTTGGATTTTGTTTCGTTGATGTTAATAATCCCTGTAACTGGGCTGAAGTTTAAAATTCTAGATCTGGAGCTGATTGTGTTCTCAGGGCTGCAGCTTCCCTTTAAGAACCGCTGCCTCTGATCTTTCCCCATAACTCAGCAACTCTCATCAGAAATTAGTTTACAACAAGATTCTGAACTTTTACTTCAATCCTAAATTGATCTTTGTTACAAACTCTACAATTCAGTGTCTGAGAGATTCCACTGATTAATATCACCAATTAGAAAGTGCTGATTAATCCTTGCTGAGAATTCTTACTGACTTGCACATTACACACAGTGACACCTCCATTATCCACCAGAAAGAAGGGGAATGAGAATTGATGGAGAATCGTGAGTTCCCAAATCTTCCCCCTCCTGTGAGTCCAGAATTTCGATTTTCAAGTTTGCTGACGACACCACCATAGTGGGTCGGATCTCAAACAATGACGAGACAGAGTGCAGGAATGAGGTAGAGAATCTGGTGAACTGGTGCGGCAACAATAATCTCTCCCTCAATGTCAACAAAACAAAGGAGATTGTCATCGACTTCAGGAAGCGTAAAGAAGAACATGTCCCTGTCTACATCAACGGGGACGAAGTAGAAAGGGTCGAGAGCTTCAAGTTTTTACATGTCCAGATCACCAACAACCTGTCCTGGTCCCCCCATGCCGACACTATAGTTAAGAAAGCCCACCAGTGCCTCTACTTTCTCAGAAGACTGAGGAAATTTGGCATGTCAGTTACGACTCTCACCAACTTTTACAGATCCACCAAAGAAAGCATTCTTTCTGGTTGTATCACAGCTTGGTCTGGCTCCTGCTCTGCCCAAGACGCAAGAAACTACAAAAGGTCGTGAATGTAGCCCAATCCATCACGCAAACCAGCCTCCCATCCATTGACTCTGTCTACACTTCCCGCTGCCTCGGCAAAGCAGCCAGCATAATTAAGGACCCCATGCACCCCAGACATACTTTCTTCCACCTTCTTTCCTCGGGGAAAAAGATACAAAAGTTTGAGGTCACATACAACTGACTCAAGAACAGCTTCTTCCCTGCTGCCATCAGACTTTTGAATGCACCTACCTCACATTAAGTTGATCCTTCTCTGCACCCTAGCTATGACTGGCTGTGATTGTAACACTACATTCTGCACTCTCTCGTTTCCTTCTTTATGAACAGTATGCTTGTCTGTATAGCGCACAAGAAACAATACTTTTCACTGTATACTAATACATGTGACAATAAATCAAATCAAATCAAAAAAGTATTCCCCTCAGCTTGGGAGTGCACACAAGTTCCAATCCAAGTACTAGGCTGTAAAAAAAAAATCACTGTCCGATAACCCTATAAAATCTTAAGGAATTTCTGGATTATTATAGAAGTAGCTCACTGTCTTATGAAGAAAGCTTCCACAGCAGGTTACTGGCTGACAAACACAGGACAGACCTGTTAACTCTGTTTGCAGCACAGGCCTTCGATCTCATGACCCTCATGTAATCTAACTGTCTGCGTGAAGGTTAAAACAGGCTCTCGAGAGCGAAGAGATTTTGAAGTGATCCGTACTAGCTTCAGCCCAACACCCATACTCTGGCTCACAACAGTTAACCATTCAGAGGAGACTGCAGCCACCAGCTACAGAGACCAGCACTCACTCTGTATCATCCTGTTTGTCCTCTGGGACTGGTAAACCATTCTCACCTGTCAGTTTGTGGGTTTTTCCCGTTTATTTAGCTTCTGCATCACACTTAAACTGTTGTTCCTCAGTGAAATACTTTAAGTCACTTCTGAGCTCAACACCCTTTTTGGGTAATCTGTGATTTAGAACATAGAACATAGAACAGTACAGCACAGAACAGGCCCTTCGGCCCACGATGTTGTGCCGACCTTCATCTGAAACCAAGATCAAGCTATCCCACTCCCTACCATCCTGGTGTGCTCCATGTGCCTATCCAATAACCGCTTAAATGTTCCTAAAGTGTCTGACTCCACTATCACTGCAGGCAGTCCATTCCACACCCCAACCACTCTCTGCGTGAAGAACCTACCTCTGATATCCTTC
The DNA here is from genome assembly GCF_964213995.1 of Mustelus asterias. Taxonomy (NCBI): domain Eukaryota; kingdom Metazoa; phylum Chordata; class Chondrichthyes; order Carcharhiniformes; family Triakidae; genus Mustelus; species Mustelus asterias. The sequence goes on along the minus strand of NW_027590302.1, from coordinate 303,776 downwards.
CTATATCTCCCACCATGTACCTTATAGTTATGCCCCCTTGTAATAGCTCCATCCACCCGAGGAAATAGTCTTTGAACGTTCACTCGATCTATCCCCTTCATCATTTTATAAACCTCTATTAAGTCTCCCCTCAATCTCCTCCGCTCCAGAGAGAACAGCCCCAGCTCCCTCAACCTTTCCTCATAAGACCGACACTCCAAACCAGGCAGCATCCTGGTAAATCTCCTCTGCACTCTTTCCAGCGCTTCCACATCCTTCTTATAGTGAGGTGACCAGAACTGCACGCAATATTCCAAATGCGGTCTCACCAAGGTCCTGTACAGTTGCAGCACAACCCCACGGCTCTTAAACTCCAACCCCCTGTTAATAAAAGCTAACACACTATATGCCTTCTTCACAGCTCTATCCACTTGAGTGGCAACCTTTAGAGATCTGTGGATATGGACCCCAAGATCTCTCTGTTCCTCCACAGTCTTCAGAACCCTACCTTTGACCCTGTAATCCACATTTAAATTAGTCCTACCAAAATGAATCACCTCACATTTATCAGGGTTAAACTCCATTTGCCATTTTTCAGCCCAGCTTTGCATCCTATCTATGTCTCTTTGCAGCCTACAACACCCCTCCACCTCATCCACTACTCCACCAACCTTGGTGTCATCAGCAAATTTACTGATCCACCCTTCAGCCCCCTCCTCTAAGTCATTAATAAAAATCACAAAGAGCAGAGGACCAAGCACCGATCCCTGCGGCACTCCGCTAGCAACCTGCCTCCAGTCCGAAAATTTTCCATCCACCACCACCCTCTGTCTTCGATCAGATAGCCAGTTACCTATCCAATCGGCCAACTTTCCCTCTATCCCACACCTCTTTACTTTCATCATAAGCCGACCATGGGGGACCTTATCAAACGCCTTACTAAAATCCATGTATATGACATCAACCGCCCTACCTTCATCAACACACCTAGTTACCTCCTCAAAAAATTCTATCAAATTTGTGAGGCACGATTTGCCCTTCACAAATCCGTGCTGACTATCCCGGATTAATCCGCATCTTTCTAAATGGTCGTAAATCCCATCCCTAAGGACCTTTTCCATCAATTTACCAACCACCGAAGTCAGACTAACCGGTCTATAATTACCAGGGTCATTTCTATTCCCTTTCTTAAACAGAGGAACAACATTTGCCACTCTCCAGTCCTCTGGCACCATCCCCGTGGACAGCGAGGACCCAAAGATCAAAGCCAAAGGCTCTGCAATCTCATCCCTCGCCTCCCAAAGAATCCTAGGATACATTTCATCAGGCCCAGGGGACTTATCGACCTTCAGTATATTTGTGAAGCTAAATCTTAGAAGTGGTGTTCGGAGTGGGATCAGTTTTCGTTAAATATGAATGGAGAAGTTCCTAAGTGAAGCCAGGACTATACAATGGCACTTCCTCATTACAGGGAATGACTGATAGATAGTCTGAGAGAAAACAGGCCGGCCGGGGGTGAGAGATATCCTGTGGATTGGAGAAAAGGGTGACACGGATTACGAGTATATCCTCAATAGGATTTCTAAACCGGTTCACAAAGGACAAATTGATGAGGTCCAGAATCAGTTAGAAAATATCCACAAGGTGGATGCAAGTGAACAGAGACCTGGAGAATCTTTAAAGTTCGTGCATGAACTTATGTTTGAACCAGATGTATTTACAGCATGTCAATAATTTAGAATTGTGAAAGATGATCTGCAGGTGGGGAGGATGAATCTAAGTCAACAGTTATCACACTTACTGGAAAAGTTTTGACATTTACTCTCGATGGCAGCTTATGGATTTGTGTGGCTGATTCTGATCATTCGAGTAGCTTCAGTCTGTTATAAAGAACAAAGAACAATACAGCACAGGAACAGGCCCTTCGGCCCTCCAAGCCCGCGCCGCTCCCCGGTCCAGGATTGAATCCTGAATCCAGGATCCCCGCCCAATCTGTCTGTTATCCAGGGAATGTCATTCAGAAATTAGGAAAGCAAGCTTGGAAACAGCTTAAAATGGTGAGGTTAGTCTGAAATCAGTCGAGATGTCAATAAGGATAATCCCTCTCTTGGTGGGGACATCTTTAAGAAATCACCAATAACCTTATATAAACCTTTGGAAATGTATTGACTATTATGGGGATCTCTCTCTCACTCCTTTTCTTATCAGGAAAGCTTCCTGGGTTGATAAACACAGGACAGTGTGGACCTGTTGTCTCTGCCAAAGACACTTCTGTGGCACAGAACCTGAAACAAGACAAACTTGATAGGCTTGGGGGGTTGTCATGACCCACATGGAAACCAACTGTCTGAGTAACGATTAAGCCGGATGTCCGAGCAAGCGATGAGCCACAAAATGACTTCATGAATATTCGATGGGAATAGGAGGGATTACCTTGATTATCTGTCCCTGACTAATGGACAATTGAATAAGTGATTGATGTAAGACCCCAAAAATAAGGTTTATAAATGGGCCTTTGAGAGGGTAAATCACATCAGACAGCAAAGAACTTCTCAAAGTGATCCATCCATCCAAATTTGTCCCTCTTCATTGGAGGTGTGAGAAACAGGTTTATAGATGTGGCCTAATGTACAATGAATGATGACACTTTAAAACGGAAATTCCACACAAGTTGCTGAAATCGAGTGTCTGTTGCCATGGCTACAGAGTAGGTTTGTGAATGTGCCAAAGACTCACAAGCAGAGCGATCAGTCTAAATCACTTCTGAAAGTTACTGTTGGATCTCCACCAGTCATTCAGACAATGTGTTCCAGATCGTCATAATTCACTGAGTAAAATAATCTCTCATCTCCATCCTGGATATTTTGCTAATTATTTTAAATCCGGGTTCTGTGGTGACCAACCATCCCCACAATGGAAACAATTTCTCCCGATGGAGATGGGAAATGTTTTTTAAAAATCCACACCTCTATTAAATCATTCCTTAACCTTCTCAGCTTGAATAAGAACAATCCCAGCTGCTGCAATCTCTCCACAGAACTAAAACCTCTCATCCCTGATACTATTCTGGGAAATTTTCCCTGCACCCTCTCCAAGACCTTGACATCTTTCCCAAAGTGCGGTGCTCAGCATTGAACACAATATTTCAGCTGGGGATTATTCAGTGATTTATAAAGATTTACTATAATTGTCTTGCTTTTGTGCTCCATGTCTCCATTAATAAACGGAGGACCTATTAGTTTTATATTTAAACAGCTTGATCAACTTGTCCTGTCACAGTAAAGCATTTGTGTACATCCATTCCCAAGTCACTGCATTCCTGCACTCTGTTTAAAATTGTCCCATTTAGGTTATTCTGCCTCTCCTCAGTCTTCCTTCCAAAATCTATCATTGACTGTGAATCACTTTGGGATGCTCTCAGGGTGTGAATGTTTCTGAATGAACACAAGAACTTTCTTTCTCTTTTACAGTTGATTTTGATTTTGTAGATTCTGCTCCAAAGATTAAGTAGGGATTGATATTCAAAGTTAATTACTTGACTGATCAGGAACAACTTTAGCTGGGAGTGAGTGAATTGAAATTTAAGTTAGTTGATTTGGTTGGCCAAAAAGATTTGAATCAGTGAATTGAGAGGAAAGATCCCAGACAGCGGTTCTTCAAGGTCCACTGCAGGCCTGACAGTTCAATCAGATCCACTCTCAGCTCAGGAGAGCTCAACAACTCCACACACTGTCCACAGGGGAGTTCTCCTGCTGCAGCGGGACCAACATTCCTGCCTTAACTAACACTACTATGGG
>NW_027590301.1:472500-477500 GCF_964213995.1 Mustelus asterias | reverse complement strand
ATCGCTGAGGGCAGGGACTCTGGATGGGGAGGAATTTGTAAAATGTGTACAGGAGGGTTCGTTGGAACAATATGTGGACAGCCCGACTAGAGAGGGGGCTATACTGGACCTGGTACTGGGGAATGAGCCCGGTCAGGTCTTCAAAGTTTTGGTTGGGGAACATGTGGCAAATAGTGACCACAATTCTGTTAGCTTTAGGATAGTGATGGAAAAGGATGAGTGGTGTCCCAAGGGTAAGGTCTTGGATTGGGGGAAGGCTAACTTTATTGGGATCAGGCAGAAATTGGCAGCTCTTGAATGGGAGAGGCTGTTTGAGGGTAAATCCACATCTGGTATGTGGCAGTCTTTTAAGGAACGGTTGTTAGGGCTTCAGGACAAGCATGTGCATGTAAAAAAGAAGGATAGGAAGGGTAGGATTAGAGAACCGTGGATAACCAGGGAAATTGAGGGACTGGTCAAAAGGAAAAGAGAGGCATATGTTAGGTCCAAGCAGCTAAAAACGGAGGGAGCTCTGGAGGAGTACAATGAAAGTAGGAAAATACTCAAACGGGGAATTAGAAGAGCAAAAAGGGGCCACGAAATGTTCTTGGCAGACAGGATTAAGGAGAATCCAAAGGCATTTTATTCATACGTTAGGAACAAAAGGGTTGTTAGGGAAAAAATCGGACCTCTCAGGGACAAAAGTGGGGACTTATGCTTGGAGCCCAAAGAAGTAGGGGAGATCCTAAATGAATACTTTGCGTCGGTATTCACAAAGGAGAGGGATGTGTTGACTGGGAGTGTCTCTGAGGGGAGTGTTGAACCGTTGGAGAAAATCTCCATTACAAAGGAGGAAGTGTTAGGTTTGTTAGAGAATATAAAGACTGACAAATCCCCAGGGCCTGATGGAATCTATCCAAGGCTGCTCAGGGAGATGAGAGGTGAAATCGTTGGGCCTCTGACGCAAATCTTTGTCTCGTCACTGGACGCAGGTGAGGTCCCAGAGGATTGGAGGATAGCCAATGTGGTCCCGTTATTTCAGAAGGGTAGGAAGGATAACCCGGGTAATTATAGGCCGGTGAGCATGACGTCCGTGGTGGGGAAGTTGTTGGAGAAGATTCTTAGAGATAGGATGTATGCGCATTTAGAAAGGAATAAACTCATTAACGATAGTCAACATGGTTTTGTGAGAGGGAGGTCATGCCTCACTAACCTGGTGGTGTTTTTTGAAGAAGTGACCAAAATGGTTGACGAAGGAAGGGCCGTGGATGTTGTCTATATGGACTTCAGTAAAGCGTTTGACAAAGTCCCTCACGGTAGGCTAGTGAAAAAGGTTGGATCCCATGGGATAAAGGGGGAGGTGGCTAGATGGGTGGAGAACTGGCTTGGTCATAGAAGACAGAGGGTGGTAGTGGAAGGGTCTTTTTCCGGCTGGAGGCCTGTGACTAGTGGTGTACCGCAGGGCTCTGTATTGGGACCTCTGCTGTTTGTGATTTATATAAATGATCTGGAAGAAGGAGGAACTGGGGTGATCAGTAAGTTTGCGGACGACACAAAACTGGCAGGACTTGCAGATAGTGAGGAACATTGTCAGAGGCTACAGAAGGATATAGATAGGCTGGAAATTTGGGCAAGGAAATGGCAGATGGAGTTCAATCCTGATAAATGCGAAGTGATGCATTTTGGTGGGAATAATGTAGGGAGGAGCTACACGATAAATGGAAGAACCATAAAGGGTGTAGAGACGCAGAGGGACCTGGGTGTGCAAGTCCACAGATCTTTGAAGGTGACGTCGCAGGTGGAGAAGGTGGTGAAGAAGGCATATGGCATGCTTGCCTTTATAGGACGGGGCATAAGTTGGGGTCTGATGTTGCAGATGTATAGAACGTTGGTTCGGCCGCATTTGGAATACTGCGTCCAGTTCTGGTCGCCACACTACCAGAAGGACGTGGAGGCTTTGGAGAGAGTACAGAGGAGGTTTACCAGGATGTTGCCTGGTATGGAGGGGCTTGGTTATGAGGAGAGATTGGGGAAACTGGGGTTGTTCTCCTTGGAAAGACGGAGGATGAGGGGAGACTTAATAGAGGTGTATAAAATTATGAAAGGCATAGATAGGGTGAACGGTGGGAAGCTTTTCCCCGGGTCGGTGGTGACGTTCACGAGGGGTCATAGGTTCAAGGTGAAGGGGGGGGAGGTTTAACACAGATATCAGAAGGACATATTTTACACAGAGGGTCGTGGGGGCCTGAAATGTGTTGCCGGGCAAGGTGGTGGAGGCGGACACACTGGGAACATTTAAGACTTATCTAGACAGCTGTATGAACGGAGTGGGAATGGAGGGATACAAAAGAGTGGTCTAGTTTGGACCAGGGAGCGGCGCGGGCTAATTGTTCCTTGTTTCTCGTTTCAAGGCTTCATTCTATGATCATCTTGCTGGTGCCAGTACAGAGCGAGACTGCGGATAGTTGGGAACCTGTCTCGGGGGCAGGGAATTCATATGGTGTCGTGGAAGTGGAAATGACTAGGGTTGGGAAGCATTTTCCGATCGGGGCCATTGTGATCTCCTGGACTCGTTTCGATCGCCTCAGGGGGTCGGAGAGGAATTTCCCAGATTTTTTTTTCCCCATATTGGCCCTGGGGTTTTTCACTCTGGGTTTTCGCCTCTCCCTGGAGATCACATGGTCTGGAATGGGGGGGTGGGGGTGAGTTAATAGGTTGTAATGAACAAAGCATCGTAGCTGTGAGGGACAGCTCGGTGGATAGGATATTGGTATGTAGATAGGCTGGAAAATTGGGCGGGGATCCTGGATTCAGGATTCAATCCTAGACCGGGGAGCGGCGCGGGCTTGGAGGGCCGAAGGGCCTGTTCCTGTGCTGTATTGTTCTTTGTTCTTGTCTATAGAATTTTGGAAGATGACCAGCAATGCATCCAATATTTCCAGCGCCGCTTCCTTTAATACTCTGGGATGTAGATTATCAGGCCCTGGGGCTTTGTCAGCCTTTAACCCCATTCATTCCCCCAGCACCATTTTCTTACTAATCCTGATTTCCTTCAATTCAATTCCACACTCTCACTAAAGCATTGGTTCCCTAACATTTCTGCCAGGTTATCTGTGCCTCTTTTGTGAAGACAGAACCAAAGTATACGTTCAATTCTTCTGCCATTTCGTTGCTCCCCATTTTAATTTCCCCGGAGAGATGGAGAGAGGCAGAGTCACTGAGAGATAGGGATGAGATAGTAATGCAGAGAGTAACAGTGAGATATTCAGGAGGGCAAGCAGCTAATAGTGGGGTACAACAAGGATCACTCCAAAGCCACAGATATTGCCTCATGTTGCCGCTGTCGCCATTTACCTTAAATCAGCATCCTCTGCTTTCCAAGCTTTCCCCCAATGTGCCGATTATCTCAAAGCCGATCCTCTCAGTCCCGGGACATCACTGCAGGAGTTCCTCAGGGTGAGTGTCCGAGGCCCCAACCATCTTCAGCTGCTCCATCACTGACCTTCCCTCCATAGGTGAGATGTTCGCTGATGATCGCAGCATTCACAACTCCTCAGATTGTGAAATAGTCAATGCCGGAATACTGAGCAGGACAGGCAGCATCTGTGTAAAGAGAAGCAGATTCTGGGACTGGGGGACTGAGAGACAGGAAGATAGTGAAACACACACAAACGCAGTGATGCACACACATAGATACACTCACAGTCTCACACACACACACAGATAGAGAACAGTCCCACAGTCTCACTCACAATATCCTAATCTCCCAGGCATTAAAGGGCAATTTGTAACGGCCAATCAACCTAACGCGCGCATCTTTGGAGTATGGGAGGAAACCGGAGCACCCGGAGGAAACCCACGCAGACACGGGGAGAACGTGCAAACTCCACACAGGCAGTGACCCGAGACCAAAATTGAACCCGGGTCCGTTGCACTGTGAGGCAGCAGAGCTAACCACTGTGACACCCATGTTGGCCTTCATTGCAAGAGGATTCGCGTGGAAGAGCAAGGATGTCTTACTGCAGCTGGACAGAGCCTCGGTGAGACCACACCTGGAGTCTTGTGTGCAGTGTTCCTCTCCTTATCTGAGGAAGGATGTACTTGCCACAGAGGGAGAGCAGTGAATGTTCACCAGACTGATTCCTGGGATGGCAGCATTGATGTCTGAGGGGAGATTGGGTCGGCTGGGCCTGTATTCACTGGAATGTAGAAGAGTGAGCGGGGATCTAATTGAAAGGTATAAAATTCTGACAGTGCTGGACAGGCTGGATACAGGGATATTGTTTCCTCCGGCTGGGGGTGTCTGGAACAAGGGGTCACAGTCTCAGGATACGGGGGGGCCAATTGGGACTGAGATGAGGGGAAACCTCTTCACTCAGAGGGTGGTGAACCTGTGGAATTCTCTCCCACAGAAAGCTGTGGAGACCAAGTCACTGAATATATTTAAGAAGGAAAGAGATAGATTTCTAGACTCTAAAGGTGTCGAGGTGTATGGGGAGAGCGCTGGGGTATGGCATTGAGACAGAGGATCGGCCATGACAGTGTTGAATGGTGGGTCAGGCTCGAAGGGCTGAATGGCCTCCTCCTATTTTCTATGTTGATGTGACCGCCCCAAGTCTCTTTGGGCCTCCACTCTTTCCAGCTTTTCCCCATTCATAAAGCAACGTGTTCTATCCTTTTTAAAGTGGGTGACCACACAATTGTCTACAATGAAATCCATCTTTCACTCTTTGATCCATTGACTTCAGACATGAAGATTTGTTTGTCATTTGAAGCTTCCAGCTACAATGCTGCCAATGCTGCCTGTTTGTGTGCACTGTGGCAAACTTTCTATCTCATCATCTTAAACCCTTACTAAATACGGGAACACATAGCCCACCTTTGGACAGGAAGAGATCATTTTGGCATGGCCAATCCACCTAACCTTCGCATCTTTGGACACTAGGGGCGGGATTTCCAGTCTTGGGACGAGCGTGGCTGAGGTGATTTAGTCATGGTGAATACACGGGGCTATGGGGATA